>NC_083485.1:9678159-9845659 GCF_030014155.1 Tachysurus vachellii
CACTGTGGTGACCACGAACAGAGAGCAGCCGGAACAAAAATTGTAAAAATTTCTCCTGGAAACATTTTAAATGGAGTCTTCAGTTTCTAAGCTAAAGCTGTTACATTTTCTGACAAGATTTATGGTTCTGTGATTTCTCACTAAGATGACAAGATGACTCAGTAAGTACCTGGTTACCTTATATATGAGTGGAGGAGCTGTTGTACAGCTCTACCATAGTGAAACCCATGTATCCTACAAGCGACGGTGCATATTTTGGATCATTTCAGCCTCTTAATAAAGACACTCAAACAAAGTGTGCCTAAAAACAGGAGGTGACAGACACTAAGAGGCTTTTGTCATATTCCTTTTACAAACATGTCAAAGCAGCTGAACTATGCAAGATTTGAGCTTTAGCCCTAGAGAATCATGTCTAACAGCCTACCCTGCTCTGTACATACCGCTTCATGCAACCGCACACATCAGAAGCAGATACCCTTCACATTCCATCCAGTCACTGTCTTCAAACCATTTCAACACATTTCCAGACTTCACTACTCTCAGTTTACAAGCATGTGTGTGTGTCTAGGCTTCCCACAACCACGTTCATCATTTGATGGATGTGTTTTGTGGAACAGGACTTCCCCGAGTCCTACCATGACTTTTTTTTGGACTCGCTGGAATGCGAGCGGGTAAAAGCTGCTCTCGGAAAACACCCAGACTTTAAGAGGCCAAGTGTTCAGGTTTATAATGTGTGATTGAAGAATGTGTATGTGTGTGTGTGTGTGTGTGTGTGTGTGTGTGTGTGTGTGTGTGTGTGTGTGTGAGATAAAGAAACAGCAACTGATCCTAAAGCAAATCCTAACCTTACACATCACAGCTGAATGGTGTTCAGTGAACCGAGTCAATGTAAGCGTATACTGTACGCGTGAATGAACAGGTTACACACAAATTGTGCACCAAATCCAGTTTATTCACAAACACCCTCAGATCAATAACTTGTGTGCGTTTGACTGCTCTGCAATCAAATCTAGTCATTATCATCTCACAGTGGTCTTCCGTTTTGGAGACCGAGAAGGAAAATCCTGTATATTATGTGGTATGCTATATTTGCTCCTTCAAAAATATGTTGCATTTTTTTTGACAAACCAAAACGCAGTGACCAACTTGTTTCCAATCCCAGGAATGGTATTTTATGGTAGTAGGGCTGTGCAGTATGGTATACTGGGATTGGGATTTGTTTTTTGTTTTTTCAAACAGGGTGTGGAGTGTTCCTTTTCTGTTATAAATACAGGAGCTATATATCTAATGATAGACCAATTCTGAAATAACAGAGTGTGACTGTGTGTGTGTGTATGTATGTGTGCATGTGTGTGTGTGTGTATGTGTGTGTGTGTGTGTGTGTGTGTGTGTGTATATGTGTGTATGTGTATGTGTGTGTATGTGTGTGTGTGTGTGTATGTGTATATATGTGTGTGTGTGTGTGTGTGTATATGTGTGTGTGGCAGTAGTTTCTGACCTAAAAAGGTTTGAAATTATACACTATAAACCACCCAACTCTAGCAATAGAGTGTGTACACAAAATTAATGTGTGTGTTATTTACACAGAGACAATAATAATTTAAAAATTTAACCATGAATAAACTATTAATTCAGTTGTACACTGTAGATATTTTAATGCTGAATGCTGCTATTTCTTTCTTTGCAGACTTGCAGACAGATTTGTAATAACAACCCTGGCCGTTTTTTTTACCACAAATCGTATAATTATTTGCATTATAGTATTAAGGAGTTAGATTTATGAAATCGGATGGCAAGGCTTGTTCCAGAAGAGAAAGTTGCCACTCTGTGCCACCAATGCAGCCACTCCCTGCTTTCCTCTCTCCCCTGACCTTGATGATGGAGTATGCATACCGTACATGGGTGTGTACAGTGTATTGATTTGTTGATGTACGTGTCAATCAATGATGAATACCTTGGCAAAGCTACATAATTGTGGTTTGCGTGTATGTGTGTATAGCTAAGTAATGCTATAATAAGAATTCCCCTTACCTATACATTGGGACAAAAAGTGATGCTACATAAAATCCTGCAGATTCCTGGTGAATGGTTAGAAACGACAACTAAATGCATGTAGATGCCCATCAAGTGTCCTTAAGAATGATTCACAAACTCGGTCTATCTGCGTCACTGAATAAATTGTAACCTGACTGACGATCCATGGCATTGAATACGAATACAAGTTTATTCCCCAAATCCAAGCAGGATAAAGAATCGATACGACCATGCATCATTAGCTCTCACAGTCTCACTAAGTGCCCTTGCGAGCAGCTGCTTGTCTCTATTTTGCTCATTCCCTAAATCTCTCAATCAATTTTTTTTATCTCTCAATCACTATCCTGTCTCCTCTCTTTAATTCTACCAATTTATTTATTTTTTTTTACAAGGTGGAAGTGTAACAGCTGCCAAGCAGAGACGATGAGACCGTGTCATGTCAGGCACCTAATTACATGAACACGGAGGTCTGAAAAAAAGAAAGAATGACAGAGGGAAGGAGTGGAAAAAAGAGAAGGAGAGAGAGAGAGAGGGAGAGAAGCAGCTGCGGTCTGTGTGTGAAAGGACAGCACAGCTGATAATACACAGACAGTTCCTCTCAGTCACAGCCAAAGAAATCAAGAACAGAAGCAACCTCCATTAAAATGAAAACTGAGAATGAGGAATCTGTGACAAGGCAAATATACAGTAGAACTACAGTAGCACAAGTTGGCTGTGTGTGTGTTTGTGTGTGTAGATTCCACACCTCTTGAACATTCTTGTGGACATGCTGAAACTCTCTTCCAAAATCTCCCTAAAATATTTAATTCATATCATATGGAGTGTTATATAACCCTCTATCCTTACACTGAGTGGAAAAATCCACCTGTGCCACAATCACTCACCCTCATCCAACACAGTCCTGTATGACAGCACACACTCCGGGCACCGTAACTAAATCAGACGCATGCAGCTTTTTACAGCAGACGCATCGGCTAGACGGGCTGAGGCGCAGACAGTACAGCGTTTCGGGCCGCAATGGCTCCGGACACACACAGCACACACAGACGACACCTGCCTCCTTTCATTTCAGGCAATGACCTCGTCAACTCTGAGATCTATGCAGGCTAAGCAGGTAACCTTCATTTGCAAGAGATGTGACATCAGAATGACAACCTTTTGGTAAGCAGTCAGACCTCCTACAGTTAACGGTTACTGACATGTATGGAGTCCAAAGTCGCAGAGACTTCTTGTGGTTATTCACGTCTTCAAGAATAATTTTTTTCTAAATCATAATTAAATCCCCCTTGATGGAAGCTTTGCTATTTTTAATAGGTTCTTGTGAAACTGGCACACAAAGCATAAACGGTACAAAACAGCCATTTGACTTACTTTGTAGCATGCTACTTCT
Organism: Tachysurus vachellii; assembly: GCF_030014155.1. NCBI lineage: Eukaryota > Metazoa > Chordata > Actinopteri > Siluriformes > Bagridae > Tachysurus > Tachysurus vachellii. The sequence goes on from NC_083485.1 coordinate 9,681,584, forward strand.
TTTAAGTGTAAAAACGTATACTTTGGATAGGACGTGCAAGGATTTCCATTTTGGATGACGATTTGTGCTGCACAACTTTGTACAGCATCACAGCAATGCAGCTACTGCTCAATAATGCAAAAGTGAGATAAACACCAAAATTATCTTGAAATGTGCGTAATGTAGCTTTTTTATCCCAGAAAGCTGTTTCTTTCTGAACGACTCTGAGATGAAAATCCCACCGATATAAAGCAGCGTCTACTCTATTTTGAAGCTGCTTACTTTCTCAAATAGCCCTGTCTCTCTTCAAACAAAAGGAAAGTTTTGACATTGCTTCAGGACAGTAACCTCATCCACAGTCAGTCGTCTCTATTTTCCCATTCCGTCTCCCCATTCTTCCCTCTGCCCTCCTCCTCACACCTTTCAATTAACCACAATGCCCTGCAGGTATCCTGGCTTAGCAGCTTGTTAGATGTTTTCTTAAGAGACCCTGATACCTTCCATTCATTACAGCGCTGATGTCAGCATGGCAGAAACGTGGCCTTTTCACCCTCATTGTAGTTCACCTCCTATTGGTTAAGGTCGGTGTTGACAAAGGGACCGCTGGACTTAACTTGGTCTAACAGGCTTCCCAGGGTGTGATGGGAACACCAATTTTCAGCATAGTGACAAGCAAAGAGTCATGGAATGCTCATCATTGTGGAAGCTTAAAAGATGGCTGACAGGTGTGAATGCTACAGCCTACAGCACATACCGTACAGATCAGGAGAGCCCATTTGGCACGGATGAAGTTTCACGAGGATTGTCTATCCCATAATGCCAAATGCTATAGTCCAGTGTTGCGATGTTGTGTTGGCTTGGTGTCTGTCCATAAATAATTGTATAAATGGAGATCATGAATAAATGGAGCATTTACTATATCAGATCACTCACACACAGGTGTCACTTCTTAGAGTGTCTTTTACTGAGGACAAGCGTAAGCATGTCATTATCTGTTGTCTGACCTCATGGACGATACTCTGACACCTGACACACTGGAGTAGCCACAAGTGTACATTTGATAATACTACGTTGAATACTGAAAACAAACAGTCATAACAGACATTTGTGAGCCATTAAGAATTTTGTCGTTCCCACTGTTTGGTTATTGCTTCATTAAACTTCACTGGCTTAATGTGAGTTATTTTGAAAGCTTTATTGGAAGTCTGGAAGTCTTTGGTATTTTGGTGAGTCTAAAACAGAGGCAGTTTTAGATCATCTCAGTTATGAAGCCCAAGTCAGGACCAGATGTGTTAGAAGGAAAGCTCAGTCAACAGATTTGCTTCGGCAAGCAAGTCAAAAATAACATACAGGTCACCAAGTGGCGAGGGAGCAAAATGTTAATTAGCTAGCTAGACTAGCTTACATAGAATGCGATTGAGAATTTTATGAAAGCTATTCACTTGCTTCAATTTAAAAAAAAGACATCGGTGCTCTAATTAATAACTTATTTTAATATCTTTATCCCCAATTTGCAGCATCTTCAGGGCTTTTGTTATTCTCCTGCAGTAAGCCGACTAAGCTAATAACCACACGACTGAAAGCATTTGTGTTCCAATAAAAATGTATATACATATATATATATATATATATATATATATATATATATATATATATATATATATATCTACTCCCACATTGTAGTATTACATTTTCCACTTGAAAACAAAATGTTGTTTGGGTCTCTATTTTCTATTACTAAAGGAGAAAAAAGGTTTATTCGTGACCTCTCCCAGACTTTAATGCTACACTAGAGTAAAAGACACACCAGTATTCCCACTCACACACACTCACGCACGTCTCAGATGTTCCCAGGTGACCCCACACACCCACACTATACCTCTACTCTACACGCACATGCGGCCGGTGGCTGAAGCCTATGAAATTCTGCAGCAGTGTGTGAGACTGAGGTCAGAGGGTTCAGAGCCCATGCTGAGGCACATTTAAATACACACACACACAAACACACACATACGCACATTCTCCATCTACTCTACATCATACCGCACTATATATTGTGAAATCCTGAGGGCTGATTGAGTTCTTGCAGTGTTCATTTGTTACTGTCTGAACTTTTTGTATTTTTATCACTCACACACAACTGAACTAGCCTGTTAGTGTTTCTTTGCTCATGTTGTGTTGCTGTAGTTGCAGCATTGAAAGGTCGCCGGTGATTGAAAAAATGGACGCCCTTTAGCACCATCTCATGTCACAACTTTTAGCATGTGACGGTTTATTTGGTTATTGCTTGCAAACTTGTAGGCTTATATCAGAATCCAAACTAGCTGATTACAGCTAGAATATTAATTGCAATTAGAGTACTGTTTTATATATGTAGCCTACCTAGTAGTGACCTAGTTTTTATCAGATTCCTGCACTGTATGTCATTCTGTTTTAATATTTTGAGAGGGTTTATTGTGCAGTGTTTATTTAAGACATATTGGGCAATTTCTGCCTCCCAACAGCCAAAGAATATTCCAAACAAATGTTATACTGGCTTCCAACTAATCCTTGCTCAGCTGTGTGCAGCCAGTAGCCCCGCCCCCCTGCTGGGAATGAACCAACAACATACACTCCCTGCTGGGACTGAGCCAATCACCAGCGTCTCCAAGCAATCACCTAGTCAAAACTTATAGTAATTTATCTCTCTGTATGTTTTCCTGTTCTATGTCACTTTGCTGTTATCGTCCTCTTTTTTAAAGGTGAAAAAGTGCATCGTGAAACTGTCCGTCTTGTCAGCTCAGTGTTTTAATAAATTCATGTGTTTTATAGGAGACAGCTAAAATAAGCAGATAAAAGAGAGGCCTATGTTCAGTGGGATTTTTTTTAATGAAAACATTAAGCAACTTAGCAGCAAAAGGCAATTTTTATAAGAAAATATCATCCAAGCCCCTGTGGTCCAGATATTTTAATATCTCCAAAACAAATGCGCTAAACTAATAGACAAGCATCATTTAGATTCAATCTTGGATGTCCCCTGGCAGTACAAGGCATTATGTGTGTGTGCGTGTGTGTGCGTGTGTGTGTGTGCGTGTGTGTGTGTCCTTAAAAACCTGTGTACGTGTGCATCTATGTTTGCCAAGGTCACAAAATGCAGTCGTCTCCCAGCATCCAATGAGATTTATACATAACGGCTCTCTCTCTTACAAAAGCCTAATTGAGGCAGCCTGGGTCAGGAAGCCCAACCCAAACCCTCAGAATAGCATTGCCTGCACCAGCAGAAATACCTGCTCTCCCTGCCTAATACAACACCCGTTGTGTGGACCAAACACACCCATTAGGCTGAGCCTACTAATGAAAATGAATGAAAAATAACTCTTAATAAAATGGCTGTGTATTAACACAATAATATTCTGTACAATTCTATCCAAGTTTCATTCAAGTGTTGGTTGTGCTTTCCAAAGAATCCCAATAACAAGCAATAATAAAGAATACTGTCTTTTATTGCAGCTGATAAGAATCTTTTTCAATGTTTTTTTTTTTTTTTTTTTTTTACTTAGACTGATACTGACATAAGAACCTTCCTATTGTATACTATTTATCTCTTAAATATTTTTGATACAGTGGATCTGCACTGTTGGATCTGCTACTGAATCTGAATGCCCATTTTAAAAACTAAAAAAAATTCCAAAAAGCACACACTGGGGTCCAGTATAAAACTGGGCTTTCCTCACAGTGACAGGAAGCAGACAGTGAATTCAGACACTCAGAACACACAGCACTCCATGATGACTTGTCCTGTTCATGCTACTTTAAATAACATTCAGTGCAGTTCTGACTGAATGTAGAAATTCTTTCTTGGGCCAAATATGTCACAGTGAGCAGACTGTTCAGGGTGGGTTAGGTTTAGTCCACAGCCTCCTGTTATACTGAAACGTAAGCTTTAAGCTCACTCAATTATCCAGAAAGGAGAAGGGGGATGGAGGGAATGGGAACCATTGGGAGATGTGGCGGACCTTTTAGTTGCTCTTTTATCCTTTTGTCGTGCCAGTCAGTGTGTATTTAAGTAGTTCAGTGGCTTCTGGTAATAGGTTTCTTTACACATGAGACGCATTTGTAGTGTGTGTGTGTGTGTGTGTGTGTGTGTTTGTGTGTGTGTGTGTGTGTGTGTGTGAGTGTGTGTGTGGTATGTTTAGTGCTTAGTGGTTGGTTGCAAGACAGTGTAATTATGGGATTTGGAGAGTCTTACCTGTTTGTAGCAAGCCAGCTCCGCTATCATTTACTTTAAAGTGATTCTGAATGTCGTGCAGCACGCCTGTGAGAGAGAGAGAGAGAGAGAGAGAGAGAGAGAGAGAGAGAGAATCACTACTGGTGTCCTAATGCATAATAACATAGAGTACCTTAAAGATTCTTAATTAATGTACAATTCTGTTGTACAATACAATTTTTCTAACATATGACAAATACCTTTGTCATACCTTACAATGTCAATTTTATCAAAATTATTTGTCAAATTAACACTGAAAACACACATTTGCTCTGTAGATCTTAGTGGTCTAAGTTGTTAGATCTGTTTTCTTAAAAGTTCTTTATAAGTATATAAAGTTTTCAAATATAAATAGCTCCCAAATCGTTCTCCTCACTTCTTTATTCTTTCAAATGAAATAACAAAACAATCTGCTGGACAGAAAAGGTGGATTTAAGGATTCAATAAAGTCTGGGCAAAATAAGAGATTTCAAAAGAAAACAGCTGTGAGTAAATGTTGTATTGCTAATACTCTATTACTGTATTCCAAGACTGACTGTAGTTATGACTACACTCAGGTAGCAGGATCAGGTGTAGAGGATTAGGGTTGGAACTAAACCCCACAGTGGCTTTACCTACTCAGCTAAGTAAGAAATCCTGATTATGTCCCTTCAGCATGGTGTAAGAGTTCTGCTCACATGACACACTTAGCAGGACGTCAAATGATCATGACTTTACAGTCTCAAGGGTTAAGTATTCAATCTTTTCATTACGTCTTTGCTAGCTCACTTGTTGTAATAACGGGCTATCTATAGCCTAGATTAGTGGCATTTTTCCTACAAAAAAATAAATAAATAAATTTAACCAAGAAAAAAAACAAAGTGCGATTACGTGATTAGTTGTGCGAAGTAACTCAAACAAGTCATCCCCACTGTGTTGAAACAAATTAACACCCATGCTGTTTAGAGCACTTATTTGGTGTCTAGCTGGACTAGAGGATTTGCTGGATAATTGTCATAACTATATGCATAGAAACTACAGCACCAGTAAATGACGCAAACTTATTTCTTCTCTTTAACTCCGTTGGTCATGACAATGTTTGGATTTGAACTGGTTTAAGTTTTCAAAAATGAAAACTTAAACCAAGCCATTGTCTTCTACTTGTGAGTTGACACCAAGATTATCTTCAGGCAGCAGGTGAACTTTCATTTTCCATGTTTTACCATATTGAAATGTCTCACAGTGTTATAGTGCATCTTTTTATTTACTGTATGATTACACATTATTTCTCATTAATATTATTGACTGAGGTTTTCCATCATTTTTTGTTTGTCACCAGACAGATAAAGACACGGGCAGGTGGGAACTCGCTCTCGCAAGATACAACATTCCAGGCGAAGCAAGACGCACCTGCTTGCTATCCCACATAGCCAATCAGGATTCTCTGTCTAACGGTCACATCGTTTTGTTCTGAGAAAAAGAACTGAGAAAAAGCCCCACCAGCAATGAAGCCTGAACTTCTATCTAAATTTGTAATCACTCCATTACATCTACCCATGCAGCTATCGGCTTGTGATACCAAAACAGATTTAGGACATTATTTTTTTATTTCTGCATGAATGAGAACCTTTTAAAGAAAAATATTCCATTCTAAAGAAGCTTTCTGATTTCTAGTTGAAATTATGGTGTATTCAAAGATAAAATTCTACTATACAAAGTCCTTTGGGTTCGCTAGTACTGTGTGTTTTGCCTTATGTATTATCTACAGCAAAAAAAAAATCCGAAACCTGATCCGATCATCTTAACAACGTAACTCCCAAGCTGACACCAGAACCAAGCAATCTACACCAAATACCTGCTGCAGGGGCAAGAAATGTCTGTGAGGAAAACAAGTTTTTGAAAACTTATTTCTGTTCTAAAATAACAATTTCTGCCAGCAAGGGTCTGGATAACGCTGTTCAGACACGGTCCCTGTCCTTCTGTTTCTTGTCTGTGGCAGGTAGCGCTGTAATTAGCCAGTCACCCACCTCTGTTCGCTCTCACTCTCAAATCCCCCACAGGGAAGGGGATCCCTGTGCCAGATGGTGCTACATTGGCCGCCAAAACCGCTACTGTACCCGCCATACCCGGCGGTAGTTTGTACAGAGCATTATAAAATACCGGATAAACCAGCTCAAGCTATTGAATTTTATCCTTAGTGTTACTTGAAAGGAAGATACTTTTATTTTCTGCTAAAGAAAAGCACACAATGAAGAGATTTGGAATGATTTATTGACAAATCAAACTAAGTTTATGTGGTTTTCTCTGGTTTGGCATGTAGATGGAGTCAGTGTTAGTGCACGGCCGCTCCGAATCATTCAGGACTCCATTAGGTGCCATATTAGGTGTGGAGTATCTGTATCTGTCTAGTGATAAATCTATATTTTGTGGGGGTTTTTTGAGTAAACCGTGATATGAAACTCATTTCTTCTCTCTGAGATGCCCTAAGTACTTGTTCATAACTGAGAATTTAAAGGTGTTATGTTCAACCACTAAAATGCTGTGTAAGGTTATCCAACTGAGGGAAAAACATACATCTCACACTCAAAGCCAACAGAGTCCTGACTCATTTAATATCAACAGACTTACAGCCATAAAATAATTCATTTGTTTATTCTGAGTAAACTGTCTGATAAGTCGATTTACATTTTGCCAATCTAGTGGTAAAAATGGTTGAGAAGAAAGTTCTAGACCCCTGTGGAAAAACACAAGAGGCGTGAAATGAAAACACTGTCAGCATGGTACAGTATATGAATTGTTTCTCGTACAGTTTCTCAACACCAGCTGCTTCATCGAGCCCATCGTTGGTCTCAACTATTTTTTTTTAATTTTCTTGTGAACAAGTCTAGTGGTTAAGGTGTTGGACTACTGCTCATAGGTCATGAGTTCAAATCCCAGGGCTGCCACTACTGTGCTCCAGAGCAAGGCCCTTAACCCTCAATTGCTCAGCTGTATAAATCAGGTCTGGATAATGTAATGTCTGCCACTAGATCCAAACGTGATTACATTAGTAATGTATACAGCAGTATATTGTATACCAATTATTTGGACTTTGTCTGAATAACTACCTGTTGTATTTTGATAATATTGCCTACCACTCTCCAGTCAGCTACCTTTGTTGCAACAGGAACCTGAATTATCTACCTGGATCATACTTGGCATCCATCTTTTTTTTTTTTTTTAGAGCAAAGGCTTTTTCATAAACTGGAAAACATCAGTCTGAAATCTTCAGCCCAGCTAAAATGGAGGACAACAACTCTGAATTCACATCACTTCATTTCTGTATGGAGGTCAGCGCTCTCATCACTTTCCTGGCAGGTCTAGCCATGTGTGGGCAAACAACAGCGGCATGCAAATGGCCCAAATGGCCAAACTGGCATCTTCGACCTTCTGCCATCCACCTCTGTTGCCATGGTAACAATGTCCGGACATGCAGACCAACAGAGGTCAGGGTTGACCGATGATCGGTGAAGTCAGATACAGGAATGCGGAATGGACTGTGTATAAAAAATGCATAAAGCTCTTTCTGTACATTACGGTCATGACACTTATTTGTTGCTATACGTGACAGGTGTAATTGCCCACACGGCTTCATGTGCTTATGAACAAGTGTTGTATGCAGGTAGTTATATCACCTGCATAGAGCCAGAAGGCTTTTTTTCTTTTCAGAAATTGCTGTGGCAGAACGCAGATACCGCAACACATACTGTACTTGCTCGGGTGAAAGAATGCCGTCATGCCTGTTACTGTCGCTTAATCGTGCCGTGTGATTTCATACTCCAATGCAGAACATTGCTAGCAATGCAATGGGTTATTTCCAGAGAAGTTATCTCTGTAAACACTGTTCATCTTTTTCTCACATTCTTTAAAGAAGATCTGATAATTAAACAGTGATGAAAAATGGACCTTTGATTCATTGATATTTTAGACGATAAGATAATTCATGTGTTTTTTTTTATTATGGAGAACGTAGTCTAGATTGATCCAGATTAATAAATGTCACCTTTTAAAATTGTTTAAATGATTATAATTTTTACAGAAAAAAAAAGTCAGCAATTTTCAGTCCGGCTCTAACGGGTAAAGTAACAAATCCATTCGAGCTCTGTATAAATGAAGCCATTATGCATGTGGATGACAAGGTGCTATTGATGCTTTCACCACATTGACTTGTCTCGGGGGATCCATGAATTGTCCGTCTGCCATCCACAGGTCAATACGTCGGTGAGAAGTGCACTTCACTGACATTGGGGGTAAAACGACATGCTTCTGGTGGCCTCAAAGGAATTAGTTCAAGGTCATGGCCAAGTAATACATAGTTTTAGTTAACTGATGTACCAATTAGACATTAGATTAGAAGCAGGAGTGATTGTGCATGCTTGGCTGATACATGCTTGACCCTATCCTTAAAAATATACTTGCCTTGAAATCTGCCTTGTTTAGACAAAGCAGACTGTAGTAGTAGGAGCAGAAGGAGCAAAGAGGATAACTTGCGCTCATTCAGTTTGCTTTTTGTTATGAAATATCACTAGTCTCATAACCGGCAAGCCAGAATTCTTTCCCCTCTGAGGAGTCTTGACCAAAATGACATGACAATTTGTTTTCCAGGGCCGAAACCAAAACACAGTCATCAGTTCGGCTTGGGCAAACACAACCGCCGCTCTGTTCTCCTCCTCGGCACTCCCTGACAAAGGAGGGGGTTTTACTCACACACCCAATGCCTGGATAATTTTAGGGCTGACACGTCACTATGTGGACCCCGGGGTCTCTCGAGCAGTTGTCAGACATGGAGAAGTACGTCGTAGGAGTAGGACAGACCTATTTTGTCGCTCCCCTGAGAGAACCGCAGGAACCCACACACCCCCATCGTGCTATTTTCGAGAAGTAGGTTAGGGATAGGGCAGAGAGTTGATCGGCCTATTTACTGTGGTGGCGGTGGAGAAGAGACGAATCATGGATGGTGGAAAAGAATAAGGGAGTGTGGGTTAGGAAAATAAGCGAAACTTAGTTTAATCAGAAAAATGAAGGCACACTGAGGTCAAACTGCATACGAGAATTTTTTGGCCGAGCATACGGCTCCATATCCTGTGTAAATGTAACGTTATGCGCTGCGGTAAGGAAATGTTTCCTCTCTGTTGCGTGCTCAGGCATTCTCTCACCCGTTCCTTTTGTGCTGTGAAACGACGGAGGGAGTCACAGCTCTGCTGCTGACAGAGACACATCCTGCCTGTTCCCTTCATCTTTCCCTTTTCTCCTCTCCCATCCCTCGTTCTCTTCCTAGTCAAGCATGGGGCAATCCCTCTCGATGTGTCACGGGGATCGATATAAAACCCCTAGCTTAGGGAAACGTGTGTGTGTGTGTGTGTGTTTGTGTGTATGTGGTGTGTGCAAGCAATTAAGTGTGTTTGAAGGGAGGGGAGAACAGCCCATTCCACAAATCATGGCCTGTCTTCTAGCTCCTCTACAGTGAGCACACTATAAATGAGTGCAGCAGCAGAGAAAGGGCTAGCCACAAATATGCCCGACTGTGGTCGGCGGGCTCCTGACCGGCGGGTCCTTCCTCCTCCTGCCTAGTGCTGGCCACGTGCCCGAGGCAGACAACGGGGAACGCTTTTCCCGTTTTCCACTCCACTCTATAAACGCCCACGCTCTCCATGCAAACACGGTGCAGATGTGTGAGAACAGTACATGTGGTAAAGAAGAAGCATGTATGCGGTGTCTTATGGAATTCCTCTACACTTCTGCAGCAGAGGTTCGTTTTTACGGCTTTTATCCTGCATCACAGATTTTTGCCATGTTGCAGATGTGTGTATTGATGATCAGGGACACTGTTATGGGGTAACTGCTATGTTTTGTAGATAATTCATTTGTTTTCAATGCACTTTTTGTCCTGAACAGTTTCATAATAAAACCAAAGCATTTCCCAAGAGCACTTTAACCACCCTGGATGGAACACCAGTCCATTCATACAAAATATATAAATACCCTCTACACCATCATGCCACCATGACATAAATTGCATAATAGTCAAAGTGCATCAATAATATACAGAATCAATCTCAGTTGTATTCTCAGTAGTATTAAAAAATACTACTGTTTCCTGAAAATGCCTGAAAATTTAACACCTGTGCCCGAAGTCCTAGCCTCATACTAACTATCTCATAGTTTAAGTAAAGAAATCAACTTAAGTATAAAATCAACACCAATAAAGACGCACATGCTAATATAAATAGAGATGAGTTAGCAGCTGCTAGTGGACCTCCCTTGTCATAGATAGCCCATACATCAGACTTAGTATCAGACTTGGAATTGATAAGCTTTTTCTCTGGTCTCCCACAAGTGCTTGTGTCATCCAGTGAGGCTATGATTAGTCCAGATAAATATTCACGCCACATACAAATAACCGAACCACACATATCAGACTCATAGCCATAGAAATAATGTTCATTTTTCCCAAAACCATATCACATACACAATACCGCACCTTCCATTCCTTTCCACTACTGGACTACTGCTAAATATTTTATGACTGAAAAGCAACAGAGAGAGAGAAAGAGAGAGAATGTCTTAGAGGGATACCAGTCCGACATACAGCATAGAGTATCAATAATGTATAATCTTGATTGTGAGCTAACATGCCAGACATACAGCCATGCAGCAAATGGAGTGAAGCAAAACAAAAGTATTCTATATTTCCCCCACTGACCCTTATCCAGCCAGACAAAGTCACCATAAATATGCTAATAGACGTAAAGGCTGCATTGCGGGTCTAATCACTTAAAGAGAGTCGTCATCTAGACAGCTTTTAGCTCATCCTGCCAAAAATGTACTAGTGTTTCATTAGGGCTGAAAAGACTGACCACTTTGGCATAATGAGATGGCACATTAAGGGCGTGGAAGCAGCTAAGATGGTGCGCTGGCTATAATACAAGCGGTTCAATTAACATCTTTCAGCTACTGTAGCACTAACATGCATCTGACTGACCTTGTGCTAGCAAGAACACCAAACTGTAACCTCATGAGCCAGCAGTTAGCTCTAACGCCAACACCAATACGTTTTTGTTGCTAAACTAAACAATTTAGTTATCATCACCTGTCTGTATTCCTGACTGAGGAGTTTTAATAATCCTAATGCTCCGCTTTAATTCTTTTGAAAATTACATTACAGCGTGTGACTGCATGGTAATCACGAGTATTTAAAGAGCAGCGTGTAATGTGGGTGGGATTCACCCGGAGGGTCAGCACAGCCCCGTTCTGAGAATAATTAGCTCTGAATGACGGACTGAATTGCTTGATTAGCTGCCTTAATTACTAGCATTTACATGCGAAGCGCAGGACGCTCGCTACACTTGCTTTAATTAGCAGACATCTTTGAGGCAGTGCATGCGAGACGGTAAATTGAATTGTCTAAAACAATGTGCTTAGGTAGCAACAGTCATGGGATCTCAAAGAGACTTCACAGGCTTTTGTTTCTTTGCCAAGGGATGATGAAAGACTTTGAAAGCAAATGCTTTGCGACTTGTGTGTTTTTGTTTTTTTGACAAGTCAAATCTACTTTTCAGACTTCTGTTGATTGGGTGAGATACAGCTACACAGATGTTTAATCTATCAGTGTCTGTGAGGAACGTCCAGAAAGACTGATGTTAGCGTCAAGCTTCAGGTCGAGATGTTCTCGGAACTTACAAGAGATAGACTGGAGGTAGAGTGCCAAAGAATCTAAAGAGAGAAGTGAAGTAATGGGTAGGAGTGAGTAAGATAGAGAAAAGAGAAGAGCTAAACTGGACAAGTCTGATGTTTTGCATTGTTGCAGAAGCTGGAAAAGCCTGAAGGCTGGTTTTTCAAGCTCAATTTAGCATCAACAAACTGCAGCCTTTACTGTGCTATCAGAGCGGCCAGAGAGAGAGACAGAGAGAGAGAGAGAGAGAGAGAGCAGAAGAGGGCAGCGGAAGGCAGAAAGAGGGGAGCAGATGCACAAGCTGTTTTAGCTTAAAAAAAAGTACCTGTGAGATTAAGATCAGTTACGTTTTCAGTTCCACATTCCAGAATTGAGTCATAAGCTGAATCCCACATTCCTGTCACACATGCCTATGAAAACTGTTTTCTGGCCACACAAACCATCAGTGCGTTGAGACACACGTCCAGTTCCAGGATGATTCATAGCATTTTGACTGAAATTTGTTAATTATTGCCCTAATGGAGAATTAGATATCACTCATTTTCAGTGCTATTTTCTAATTTTTCATAGTCACTTCCTGTTTGTGAAGCTCGACATCCTTTTGCCACACGTCACATTTATAGTCCTGGGTGTTATACATTGTGTGTATGTGAATGACTAAGGGAACTTGGCTTATGTGTTACTTTATATTTATACCCCTGTCAAACAGGATGTCATGGATGAACAATTTCCTGTTCTTCGTCACTGAGGTATATTAAAAAGGTCAAATATAAATGGGAATATATTCAAATATGTTTTACTCATGTGAATTCTCATATCATATAATAATTGGGTCATACATATTTGACTATTTTTGCACTGTATATACACTACACTGTATACATTTTCTATTCTGTCCCTGTTGTCTTACAATTAATAGAACAAAATGAACTGTGATTGGTTGCTTTACATGTCAGTCAGACGCCATCTTGGGCGGTCCTTCCCCAATAAAAGCTGCTATAAAGTCCAGACCTTATGATGTCAGTCTGAGGGTCTATACCCCAGGAAACACAGGGGAAAACCCTTAGAGATGTGAATTCTGACACTCCAGTTCATAATTGCTCTCAGCTAGAGATACATACTGTACAGGGCTGCTTTTATTTGCTCTATGACCCTAACCAAGCAGTTACAATAGCCAGGATTCTATAAAATCATTCTACAGCACAGCACATATGCACATTCATGGTTCGGGTCAGAGATAAACACCACTCCATCACTTAGACATCAATCCATCACAGGGTGCACATATATATGCACATATTTAATGACTTATTGACACTAATTTAGCACCCCCACACACACACACAGCTAAACATGCACACACACCTAAACTCTCACGTGCGCGCACACACACACACACACACACACACACACACACACACACACACACACACCACGCCTTTTAATCCTACTGTGGAATCCTACTGCACCCAAATTTTATTCAAACACATTTTATTAATACACGTGAGACACACGTGAAAACTGAACCAATATCATAGCAAACAATGATCTGGAAGACAGCAGGAGCGTTAGATTAAAAGGCAGTGCTGGCGGTCTCTGACTGTATGCATGACAAGATGCCAGGACTGAATCCATATCTGAATTAGAAACATATGTGCGGCTTAACATGCCCTGCAAAGGGCTACTCTGGTAGCTGTAATTGACTGTAGCTCCATAAACCTCCGTTTCACCTCAGTCAACACAGACTCACACGCCGTTCTTGTTAAATCGGTGTCCTCGCTGGGGAAAGTGCTATTTCGATCCCTTCACCCAGCGCTTTCTGAGGGCCTGACTCCGGCTCTGCCATTTATCTCCCTTTCTCTTTCATCAATTTGAGATTAAACTCATTTCTTTTCCAGCAAGCTTTAATTCACCGCTGCAGGATGCACACCGCAGACACAGCATGTTTTAGCTTCGGTCTTTGCTAGCATGCGGGAAACGATCTGTCTGAATATTTCACTTGTGTGATGTGAATGTTTATATTCCGATGTGTTATGTCAGGTTGGAATGATTCAGTAACATTTAAGGTGATAGATATGGGTGGGATGAGAAAAGTGATTGGAGGCAATTTTGTGTGTGGGAAAGCAAACCACGCAGTCTGGCACATTCCGAACACTGCCACCGCTACATTCCGCAGCTGTGAGAACGAACTCACACACACACACACCTTCACGGAAGCCAAACCCTGTTTGCGTTCACGGGCGCAGACGATTCATTTCATTCAGCAGCGATTGTGTTTTCGGACACACAGAACACACAAGGTGAGTCCATGCATAGTTTTAAGGACTTAAAGGTGGATCTGCTTTCAGAACATACCGAGCAGAGTTGAAGTATTATTGGAATGCTGAAATCATTTGAGCAGGACAGGAAGCCCAGGTGTGACCGTCCAGCCTCAGGTGGATTAATAGACTGAAATGGCAGGTGACTGGAAGCCAGTCTGTCCAGTGCACACCTGTCTCAAGAGTTAACATTGTCCTGCTCTATTAACGCACTGATACCAGTGCTGAGGTAACACTACTGGAATTTAAACCTGAGGAACAAGCGTTAATAACATGTTATCACACCCACGCACACAAGGATGTGTGCGTTCGCAGAAACTAAAAGAGACACTTCTACATAAATACACACCCTTCAAAACAGACAGGAAGAATTCTGCAAATTGAAAAGGTCATGTCGGTCTTTATTAGATCAGCAAATGAAAACAAAATGATTTTTAAAAAATTATTATCTAAATTGCAGCTTAAATACACTGGGAATTTAGTCATTTTCTTGCATTTTCTGGAATTTTAGAAATTTTCTTATCTCCTTTATATTGATTTCTTTTATTTTATGGATGTCTGTTACATATTCCATGTTACTTTTCAATGTTCAAATACGTTTTCTCCAGTTTTCTATTCTATTTGCGTTATACGCACTCTTCCGCTTTTTCCGTGAAAATCAAAGCCGCTTTCCATTTCCAAGATTGAAAAGCTTATATATGGTGAGGAGCAATTGCATGAGGACTGACATTTGACCTCTTCATTAACAAAAATATCAGAGGAGCGAAGGCAGGTCAGGGCTGTAATTTGCCCACAGTTCTCAGCACATACCCCAGAGACATCCTTCTGCCTTTTTAATACGCTGCCTCTATCAAGCTATTACAATAACTGTTACTCAGGGCAAATAAAATCATTCAGACACACACACACACGCACACACACACAATGACCAAAGTCCTAAAAGCACACAAAGCCAAATTCACACACGAACAGATACAAACATAAACATGGGCACACAACCGATGCTAAGTGCTCTTTCTCTCTCTCTCTCTCTCTCTCTCTCTCTCTCTCTCTTTCTCTCTGTCGCTCTCTCTCTCTTTCTCTCTGTCTCTCTCTCTCTCTCTCTCTCTCTCTCTCTCTCTGTCTCTCTCTCTCTCTCTCTCTCTCTCTCTGTCTCTGTCTCTGTCTCTACCTGGAGATAAACAGGCTACATAATCCCCAGCTGCTGTTGATTATTTACTCAGCGACTCGTGAACAGGGGGCAAAGATGACACGATCTCTTCCTTTATAAAGTCTCGACAAACTCTGCCATGCCAGAAAGGTCAGTGTAAATATTAGTGCAGCCACTGTAGAAAGATTCCAATGGCTACTTTAAAGCCCAAGCCAAACTTTACTCTACTAGTTTTAGTCCACAAATGTCTACTTGTTTGGAGATGATATTTATGGGATTGTATGGAAGGAACATATATAAATAAATGACACGGGGCATAAATCCTGTCTACACACATCATCCACCCTGATATTACTGCAGATCTAATCCAATTATATATCAGGCACATGGATTCCTAGAACTTGGTTTTGTGCAGTCATCTATTAAAGAGCTTCACGGATTTGGTTGAGTATCTTGAGAATAAACTTCCAGCCCTGACATGGTTCGGGCCCCAGGTCGTCCCAAACACCATCATGCTGGGGTCAGAGGTCATTTCTGATCTCATCCAGCTCTGATCCATAGAACCTAGACTTTCTCTGCATGACACACCTTTTCCCGCAGGTGTCCCCGCCTCAGGGGTCATCTCCAGTTCCTCTTCATTTCTCATCTGTCCATCAAACCTGCCACTTCGTTCTGTCACTTACTTTAAACTCACACATAAAAACCTATTTATCTGTCCAGACATGCATCGAGCTAAAAGCAGACTCCTTTCCAAATACATCATCGGGTGTCATTGCTACCTCAACAGCTATTACTCTAGAAGGAAATGAAGCAGCAACGCTTCATTTAAAGAGCATGACTTGGTGAAAGAGGAGCCCATGAAAACACAGCACACAAAGCACACGGCGCTGTCTGTGAGCCTCTAACAGCCACTGGGGCTTATTTTAGGATGATGGGTTGCTGAATGTTTACACTTCTGAGTCTTTTTGAGATTGAACGTTGTGAAAATGTGGAATATCTTTCAGTGAGTGTCATACATATGTAATTATACACACGTACACACATGTACGTTGAGCCAGACTCCTGAATGATGCCAAGTGTTCACTTGGCCAGATCAACTGTTTAAGCTTTTTTCCTGCTTTGTTTACTTTCTATTTCTTTAAAATAATACATTTTTTCACATATTTATCATCATGCATCATGCACCGTACAGATGATATCAGGTAGATTGAATTTAGATTAAATGTAAACCTTAATTTTTTATTTTTTTTTTAGCTTAAAAGCATCTTTTTATTATTTTGATAAGAAGGTTTGCTTCTAGTGGGGGCACGGTGGCTTAGTGGTTAGCACGTTCGCCTCACACCTCCAGGGTTGGGGGTTCGATTCCCGTCTCCGCCTTGTGTGTGTGGAGTTTGCATGTTCTCACCGTGCCTCTGGGGTTTCCTCCGGGTACTCTGGTTTCCTCCCACGGTCCAAAGACATGCATGGTTGGTTGATTGGCATCTCTGGAAAATTGTCCGTAATGTGTGATTGCGTGAGTGAATAAGAGTGTGTGTGTGTGCCCTGCGATGGGTTGGCACTCCGTCCAGGGTGTATCCTGCCTTGATGCCCGATGACGCCGTGACCCGAGGTAGTTCGGATAAACGGTAGAAAATGAGTGAGTGAGGGTTTGCTTCTTTTTAGCTTCTTTTTCAAGACACATTCATGCTCAATTAATTATAGAAGATACAGTATTATAATGTCTGGAAACGGGCTGAACGGTTCGTCTTATGTTTGTTTGCTCCTAATGAGGAATAAAAGATTAATTAACATATATTCTGCACTGTTTTTACTTGGTAAGACAGCAGTTTATTGGGAAATTAATGGATTAAATTCGATTGCTAAATATTATAAAATCATAAGGATATTGAATCTCCTTCTACTGTATGTCTATTTTTAAATAACGCAAATGCATGTGATTTTTGCTTCTATTCCATTCTTTTCTTGAGCAAAAAAAAAAAGCCAACAATAATGTGTGTAAATGACATTATTTCAAAGATATTGATAAAATTTGTAGAATTGTCTAAAATTTGCTTGATAAATGATTCATATTTTGTAAGTGTGAGGAAATTGTACGTTTCCCACATTGAAGTTGTTTTAACTGTCTGAGATAACATTTCTCTCTCTGTCATTGAAACCTCCCGAGGAGGCTCTGGTTGTCAGTGAAAACGCAGTAGCGTGCCAGAACTAATGCTTACGGCAACCACAAGAAAGCAACACAGCCAAAAGAGAGGAAGAGGCACAGCTCATTTCCAGCTGCGCTTGCTCTCGGCAGGTCTCACCTTCAGCTAAATACGACCCAACAAAAACACACACACTGGATGAAAATCTCTGTAAATCTCGACAGGAGGAAGACGTCGGATTCGAAACCAAAGCTCGCCACCTACCTCGCTGTTCCCACAGCAATGCACATACTATCAACATTATGTCACTCTTCCTTTCAAACCCAAAACCTACAGATGTGTACTACAGTATATGTCCTGTATAGATCATGTTAGTCCTAGCAGTAATGACAACATAACCCTACACTATGGAGTGAATTTAAAAGGCGTGCAGTGGGTCCAAGGCATATGGAAATAAACTTTAGCAGAAGTGGAAGCCATTTGTTCTTTAAGAAGGTTCCAGAAAAAAAAAGCTAGACAAACCCATAAAATCCAATTACTAAGACTTTTCATTTTTTTTTTCTTCCAAGGATCAAAAGTTGTTGTTGGGGAGCCCTTTTTTAATATACGGGTAACAAATAGACGAAAGAAAGGAAAAGATTGAGGGCTGAAGTAGCTGTTGCAAACCTCAAACTTTAATTCAGACACAGACTGGGAATTTGTAGCGGGTGTGTTAAAAACACACAACCGTGACGGGCCCGTAGGTAGGTGTTTTTTTGTTGTTTTTTTTTTCATTCTCTACGTTGCTAGTTCTTTTTTTATTTCACTCCACCCTGCACATATTTAGGACAGATCCAGAATCTGAGCCTAATGAATAGAATTATGAAAGGAGTCACTAAACAAGAGGAAAATGAAGCGGAGCGTGTGTGTGTGTGTGTGGGTGGGTGTGGTGGGGCACAGGAGTGAGAAGCATGACGTAATGCAGCAGGCCTTGCATGTGCTGATAGGCGTTATCGCCTTCTCGTGTCTTGGCAGAAGGAAACAGTGCTGGAGATGACAAGTCAGGTCCAGGGCGTAAGCGTAGGTCTGCATGTGCACTAGTAGAGGATTTTCTCTCAGTGTTATCAGAGACGGCGAATAATCTGGACACTACAACAAATAAGACATGCCGTCTTTCATCACCATTTCCTACTGCTTTAAACTACACGGCTACATTCGATACCACGAATGCCACGAAAAACCCTTTAATCGAGATTCTAAAACATCAGATTCAGGTCAAGTGCTTTCTTTCGGAATCAAAGATGCAGATGAATTGGCAGACACAGAAAAGGGGAGTGTCTGAACATCAAATAACTTTAAGTGGCCACTTCCTTCCACTTGTAATCCCAGATTATCTGGATGATAATCTGAGCCTTCGGCAGAGGGCCTACTCTATGTCTGCCCTCAGACAGTCTTGCCAGCTAACAAAATGCAATGCTACAGAAGCCAAACCAGAAAAGTAATCACTTTAAACAGTTCACAAACCTTCACTTCATCAGGATGATTTATCTGGCAAGCTGGAAGTCATGCTGCATAGAGAAAGAGAGAGGGCCAATGGGGAAATAAAGCAGACAAAAAAGAGGGTAGTGTGGTGTAAAATCTGCATCAGGATACACACTCACTCACACACACATACACACATAGACATATTTACTCAGCTCATATACCACACACACTCACAGCAATCAGCTCACAACACACTTATTTTCCATTTCCTTTCTAAAAAAAAAAGCCTTTGCTCTACGAGTATTTACCATGTGGTCAAGCACCAAATTAGAACCTCAGTATACCTCGTATCCATCGCAGGTACCAATTAAACACCAAACCGCAAAGTTTACAGACCAAAAGAAAAAAAAAGCAACAAGATCATTTCTGTTTTCTTTTTTGACTGATACACGTAGAAGATTTGTTTTTTTTTGGGGGGGGCCCAAATCGGCAGAGCAGAGAGCACCGTGCGAGCCGCTTTAATTGCTTTTTTTCCTTGGCGTCGTCACAGCTCATAAAACGTCCTCATCTTAGAAGAAATGCCTTGTAAAAAATTCATGCCGGAATAAAATGGGTATGACTTTGTTAAAGTGTAAAGGGCTCATGCAGCATTTTTGTGGCACAGCCTGCCACCGTGGACGCTTTCTTCTGTGGGGGGGACGATAACTGCTTGAACCAACATGAGCTTTACAAGCTTTGCATGCACTGGGTGACTTGCATTTGCATGACCACCAGAAGAGTCTTTTTTTTTTTGTTGTGCCTCTTTATACAACTGAAAATATAACCTCATCAGTGTGAACCAGTCTCTCTATTTCTCTGGAGTAATCAATCATCTTCTTACCACCAATGTAGGGATTCACGCATGAGGTCAGGGATTACATTGAAATTTTCCCTAAGCTCGCTTTTAACTGCATCTCTCCTTCACACACAAACACACACACACACACACACACACACAGGTTTGAGTCTCATTACATTGATGCTCTTGGCAGTGTGACTGCAGTGGAAATGATTGAACAGGGATGGGGAGGAGATTTCCGTGACCCCTCCGCACCCTCCTCGACTCACACACACGCCAACACACACACACTCACACATGAGTGGTCAGGCTCAACACTGCAGGATGGCTGCGTCAACCCTCTCCTCTCCTTTCTCCTTCCCTTCACACACGTGCATACACACAACCTCCTCATGCATAATTCATGAGCAAGGCAGGGAGCTGTAGAGGAGAACCCCGGTGCTCGAAACACCGTGCAACACACAGCTGCAGCCTACGACACACACACACGTGCACACGCACTTCACACACCTTCTTCTGCTGCAATCTCACTGCAGTCCTCGAAATACAGCCTTCGACATCTCTCTGGTTCTCTTTCTACGGCTCTCACGTTACGAACGCCAGCCTTCCGTAAAGTTATTGAATTAAAAAGCAAACTGCTCTAAATAAAAAAAACGGATGATGTTTGCACTAGTGACTAGTGACATAACGATTTTCTCAGCACATACGACACTCTTATCTACAAATGTTTTCAGAATGGCTGACACACTAGCTTTGGAGATGCTCAGATAAGATATGCTTTAAAGAAAAATGAAAACCTTCATATTCCTCATTACATCTACTGTACTCTGGTTCCCAGAAGTCACATGACCACTGCAGGTGTTAATTCAATACTCGCTCCGATGCTGCCAGAGTTCTTCTTTTCCTCAACACCCTGATACGAGATGTGGGCTGTGTTTATTAATTACATATGAATTCTATCAAATTTTACAGCCTCTGTTTAGTCCTTTGGGCACTACAGTACATTCGCAGCTTTTGCTTTCGTACTCCTACGAGCACAACTTGTGGAAACGTTTCCTCGACTAAACTTAGACACAACACTATCCTCATTGCTGTTGAATAATATCCATTTATTGTCCATCTGTGTGCATGAATAAACATATACAGTATATGAGTGTGTGTATGGCCTACACTACAAATGACTGTATTATAATTGTTGCCTTGTAGTAGATATATTTTGTCTCGGAATGAGACACTTGTAAAACCACGACTGGTGCTGATTTTAGAAGTTTTACAGCGGCAAGCAACTTAATCAGTCTGTGGTCTGTGTTATTGACTTTGCTAAAGCAACGAGCAACCACAACAGACACAGTGACTTCAGGGACAGCATGAAATTTTACCTCCAGAAACCCTTTTTTTTTCTCCTTTCACTAAAACAAAATGATAGAAAAGATTTTGGGTGGAACAGAGCAATCACGTGAGCTCCAGTCTGAGAACCTAGACAACTACAGCTCTGTTCTCTGGATAGTTATGGAGAAGAAGTATAAAAAAAATAATCATTCGAGATGGTCTGATGTTTTTCACAATGAACGAACGAATGAATGAATGAAAATTCTTCATTCAGACACAGAAGAATAATATGCTTCAGAAAACAAGTGGACTGAGATATCATCCAAAATTCAGGTTTAAATCATGTTCATAAAATATAATCCACATTTTTTTTCGCTTTAATTTCTTGGAAATTATCCCATTAGATATTAATGAAAATGACCAAAGCCAGCTGGCACGCCACCTTATATCACCATCAAATCATTATTAAATATGCACATGTTAAATGAGCGGAATAAGACTCTTTTTTTTTTTTTTTTTTATTTATTTATTTATTTTGCAGTGTCTTCTAATTTACGCTTCTTGGGGGTAGTTTCTATGGAAACGTCGTTGCCTGCTTTGATATCCGTCCATATTTAATTGGTTTTAATCAACTTTAAGCCACATTTCCGACACTACAAATGTCTGAAACAGATCACAATCCTTCCTTTCATGGCTTTTTTTATTTGAACGAGAGACAGTCTTGTGGTAATTAATCTGCTTTTTGTGCTGACAAATTGCCAGCAATCACAACTAGCTATCAAATATTTTATATTTTATTTTGCGCATAACTACTCATTGGAATATCGTATCAATACCTGGGCTCTGAATTTAGATAGAACAGATTAGTTTTAGTAAAACTTCCTCATACTAATAAATATAGATGCCTGTATGATGATTTAATCATTAGCTAGAATTTCCTAATCACCTTGCTAAGTGATGCTCTCTGTCTCTCTGTCTCTGTCTCTCTCTCTCTCTTTCTCTCTCTCACTCTCTCTCTCTGTCTCTGTCTGTCTCTGTCTGTCTCTCTGTCTCTCTGTCTCTCTCGCTCGCTGTCTCTGTCTCTCAGTCTCTGTCTCTCTCTTTCTCTCTCTCTGTCTCTCTGTCTCTCTCTCTCTCTCTCTCTCTCTCACTCTCTCTCTCTCTCTCTCTCTCTCTCTCTCTCTCTCTCTCTCTCTCTCTCTCTCTCTCTCTCTCTCTCTACCCCTCTCTATCTCTATATATAATTAGACATTATTTGTTCATGACAAATCAGGACAGGATTGTTTTGGTTGATAAAAGACTCACTGAAGTCAGATCATTGATCAATGTGCAAACTCAAGTCAATATCCTGTCACTTAAGTCTTTTAAGTCGTTACTGATATCCGACCTCGTTGATTACATCACTGGGGACCTCAACAATGAATACAACAATGTGTCACGTTTTATGTCACTAACACACTGAGTGCAATTTTTAAGTGCATTTACTCATCAATGGCAAATCAGATGATCTATAAGAAATTGCGGGGAAAACGACAAAGAAGAAGAAGAAGAAGAAAAAGAAGAAGACGCCAATTAGTTTCTTACCGGCCACCGTGTATCTGTCCATGTAATTGAGCACGTTGCCGAAGCTGAGGATCCCGGCGGCGGTTGCGGGAGTGCGGCACCGCATCAGCGCGGCGCGGAATTTCTGGCCCGGTTTGCACGCGCGCAGCTCCGGATTTGCCTTCAGCGCGGCGCTCATGCTGCCCGAGAGCGTGCGCACCTCCGCCGCCGCGCCGCTGCAGCCTTCCAGCTCGCATCCGTCGCTTTCCACGCACATCTTGTCACACGAATGATCCAGCGCTGAAGATCTGACTGACAGACTCTCAGGTACGGAGAGGTGTCTCGTACAAGACGGAAGAAAGCAGCGTTTTCGAGGAACTTAATTGTATTATTATTTTTTTAAAAAATATAAATTAAACTCAGCAATCGAGATGCAAAAAAGTGCTAACGTCGGAGTGGATAAGTCAGGGGTATGAATTCGGCTCGCCGAGCTTGGTTCATGTTTCACCGTCAAATGCAGTGACAAGCTCGCGCTCCTCCGGGCGGTTTTGCTTCGCGCTGACATACACGGAGGAGGAGGCGTCGCTGTGCGGGGAAACTCCGCCTCTCAATACGGTGGCTAAGGCACCTGAAGTGTCTAGAGAATGTGGAGAATGTCGGCTTCAACACAAGAATGTGTTTTGTTTTTTTTTTGTTTTCCATAACTAGGTTTGAACAGGAAGTGTAACGTTAATATCCTAGACACAAACATCTAGCTTGTTCTTTTTACTTATTTGCCATTTTTATAAGGAACATTTCCATTTTTTTTTTTCATAAAGTGCTTTGAATCAAGTTTTTTTTTTTTTTTCATGCATTCATTCATTTTTAGTGATGGTTTTGTCACTATCTCACTGAACACAGCTTGAGATTGGGATGCCAACCTACTCTCTGACTCGTAGGGGCAAGCTAGACAAGCCAGTCAACCTACTGTTATGTTTTCTGGGAGATGGAATGAAACCAGAGAACCCAATGGACACACACATGGAAAATCATGTGAAACTCTGTACAGTAAACAATAGACCAGACCTAATCAAACCAGGGATCCTGACAGCTGAGCTACACGATGCTTCACTATGCCTCCATTTGATTTTATTAAGTTAAATCTTTTGCTTTGTTGTTATCTCTCTCTTCATAATATTATCCTCCTTTTCACTCTCACCTCTCCATGATACAATAAAAATGCCATTCCCTCAACAGCTACATCAGCCAACGTTCTTGCCTTCGACTAGAAAAGTAATATAACTTGCAGCATTATGATTAAGTTGCATTTTACAAGCTCCAAATGATTCTATCTCTTAACTTCATAACTATGTAAGATTTCAGTTTATAACATGCGTTGCATACTTCTCAACAAGTTGTTTAGAAATGTAACGTCTTTTGAGAGCTAAACATTACGAGCGATGGTGTCTATAGGCAAACTTGAAGTATTCTCTTCAACTGCTCTGAAATAAAAGAAAGATCACCATTGATTGTTGAGGTTAGGAATCATGTCTTTCCACATAGGAGGCTACAATATGCCAACACATGATCAGAACGTCACTGGTTCCATACTGAATATGATGAAACCCTCAAATCTTTCGAGACCACCAAGGTATAATAATAATACATTTCATTTATAAGTGCCTTCAAAGTCACTGAAGGTCACCAAACAAATTCAAACAAGTCAATAAAATAACATTAAACAACAATTAAACAATATTAAAAAGAAAAACATTTATCTAGCAGTAAACATGAAGGAGAATTAGGTGCAGCCTAAGATCATGTGGAACAAGAACATCTGAACAAATAGGTCTTGAGTCATGTTTTGAATGTGGCGAGAGAGTCTGTGTTAAGGATGTTTTCCAGGAGAGAATTCCAGAGACGAGGAGCAGAACTAGTGCCCGTGGTGGTTAAACAGGCAGGGGGTGTAATAAGGAGCCTAGATGAGGAAGAGCGGATTATAAAGGGCTTTAAAAGTGAGAAGAAGAATCTTAAAATCAATACGGTGTTTGATAGGAGCCAATGGAGTTGTTGAAGGGATGGGGTAATGTGATGCATAAAAGTAACCACCACAGGGGCACTGCTTACTAAATTTTATTTGGTTAGTCGAAGATTTTCAGCACAGCAGTGACACTGATATGGTAATGTTGTCTCAGTGGGTGTGTCTGTGACCGCAATGTCCTGTGGTCAGGAAATGGCACTGCTGAAATGCCACAAGACAATTAATATGAAGTGTATGTGGAAAAAGTTAAGCCATAAGGTGAACAGACATGCCTGCTTTAAATTGTTCAGTGTAGTGCTATAGTGGTCCCTTTTCACTTATAAATAAGATACAGGAAAGCTTACCAAATGTGCACAGCATTAGAGGACCATATAATCTTACTAAGAAAATATCCATGTGAAAAGTAAAAAAAGAGCTGTTGCTTCTCCAGGTTTGTGGTGTAACACAGCAGCACCATTGTGAACAAGGTACAAAAGTCTACATGAAATGCAACTGTTACAAAAACCTGGCTTAGTTTTAAACATTAAAGAGAGCGAAATATACAAAATATGACAGTGTAAATTTTCACTGCAATTGCAAGGGCATGAGTACAGTCTAGATGATGGTATGTCATGATAAGCATACACGAGAACTTCAGGTTCAGACTTCATACAATGTCTCTGTGTGCTCCTTTTCCATTTACTGAAGCCGGAATTAACATGACCGCATGTACAGAATGGGTTTAATCTAAAGCGCAGAAATCAAGCAGTTCAAACATATTATTTATTTATTTATTTATTTATTTATTTATTTATTTATTTTTTGTAGAAATTGAAGAAAGAAATTCCTAAAGCAAAGTGTGTCACAGTCAGTCAGTCAGCCAGATAATGACTCTCATAGCTGGTGGTTAAACATACTAAACATGACGTAAACAGTCTTCTGTCATCTTTAAAGGATTACTAATCTCCTGCATTGCTGAGGTACTGATTGAAAATCATTAGTGGAACTTTGCAAACAGTTGTGTTGCAATATAAAAAAAATTAAATCTGGAGATAGGATGAATGCATCCAGAATCATACATTATTATTATTATTATTATTATTATTATTATTATTATTATTATTATTGATCATACAACCTATCTTTCCCTCAAATCACTCCTTTAATAGCTTTTGTTGGACAGTTTGTACTGGCATTGCTTTCAAAACGAAATGCCAGAAAGTTACTCATGTGAATAGAAACTGAAAAGAACAGCTACGGTGTGCTTCACTGTGGTTAACTCTCCGCTGGACATCACAGGCTAGTGTAACCCAGCTGCTTGGACTGCGGCCCATGCATATTACACAGTGGCCTTGCTGTGCAACACAAATCTGACTTCTTGGTTAAACTTTAAAGGAAATTTGTTTGAGGCTCCATGCCAAAGTTCAGCAGTGTTAGCCCAACACAGGCTATACTTTAGTTTCGTGAGATAACTGGCCTCACAGTACATACAGTATATATGTGTGTGTGTGTGTGTGTGTGTGTGTGTGTGTGTGTGTGTGTGTGTGTGTGTGTGCGTGTGTATGTGTGTGTTTTGATAGATTATTGATTGTTCTATTAGACAGATTAAAGTGCAGCTTTGTTACATGCTCTCGTGCACATTCACATTTTTTGAGTTGTTAGTCCTGGCAAGTCCTAGTTAGTTTTATATATGCTGTTTTAAGTTATGGTTTTAACACTTCACTGATTTCTGTTGAATTTTTTAAATCTTTTTTTTAAGTGCTAATAATGTCTACTTTTTGGGGCTCAAATTTGTCTTTATGAAATAAATATAATCGGTTTCAGCACTCTGGACAGCTCATGATTAAAATCATTAAAATCCTTAATTTATTTACCTTTAATAAAAGCTACTGAGGCAATATAATGACTTATGACATTACATATTATAGCTTAACACTGATGAGTCATGAAATGAGTCTGAATTCTGGTGAACAATCATTATCTTTTATATTTTGTTTATTATCCAACTATCCTTGCAGCATATTTACAACCACATGCTGTTTGTAACATTTAGCATATTTTTATTCTAAAAAACTATCAAATTTGTCTAGTCTGGCTGGTGATAGATCAATTAATCTCCTTCAACAAAAGAAGATTTACCTTCGAGCGAAACCCATTCATTACGGAAGATCAAGTCAATCATATCAGTTAACGCATCTTTTGTTCCTTAGCACTTTGTTTTAATGCTTGGAACATCATGTCTGAATGTAAGAATGAGAACAGACAGAAGTGGAATGAAGACTGAGAGGAAATGTGAAGGGAAAAAATCGGGAAAAAAACTCTATTTGTTTGATTACATTGAAATCTAGGGTAATGAAGCGATGAGGAGTGTGGTGCTGTTTTGAAATGAACTGATTAGGACTGCTTATAATTTTTAGAAGTACAGGTATAGCTACACTCTCATTAGGTAAATAAATATAAATAAATATAGAAATAATAAAAGCTGGTTCAATTAAGTACTATAATAACTACCAAAGTACTGTACACTCATGTTAAAAATAAATATTAAAGATGGAAAAGATAAGGAACAGGAAAGATACAGTATAATACACCTTTATCAGTTAGTGTATGTTAACATTAGTTTGTTTTAATGATTAACGTAATGCCCCTGTTTCATTTCTCCTTAAAAGGCTTAAATACATCAATCTCATTCCCAGTATGAGTCAGAGATCTAAGCTGTTTTTCCATTGAGATGATGTAGAGAAACCAGATACGGCGTGACCCAAAACAGCATTTTAAATAGACTTTGTTAAAGTTGAAGGTTGTTTTCCTCTACAGATTTAGTAAATGATAAAAGTGAATTTGATCATTTAGATAAATCTTGGTAGTAAGGCTGTGTTGTACAGTAGGAAGGGCATGGGTCAACGACTCCAGGAAACAGGAAGAGACGCTAGACACATCGTTTTGGAGGCAAAAGACGAGGATTTGGATTTCTGTTCACTAGGAGTTCATAGCAATTTCCTGTAGCATGTTTGTCATGGTTAAGTTTTAAACATGAGTCAACCGCTATTAATGAGACAGTTTGAAGGTTTGAAGTGTTTAAATTTTCCATTACATTTGTTCAGTCAAGGGCTGTTCTTCTTGCACAAGGTCAGTAAATCAGAGGCATAAGCAGATGGGTCTGATCATACTTTACGAGCGCCTGTCCAATCAACAGAACTTTAACACTGCAGCCTTCACAGAAAATGAACATGACTTACATGGCCTGTGATTGGGAAAGAAAAATAGACTAGTAAAATATGACAAATTAGACATTGTGGCCTTTGGCCTTTTAACCCCTTTGTTCTACAAGCACATTTCCAGTCCACGTGCCTCCCTGCTGGGCTCATGAGGCTCCACCAGTAGCTTGTGGGTTTTGTATGTATACGCCATAACTGATAAGCCAAAGCAACACACGCCTCTGGGAAGATCAAAGGTTGTGTTTGCATATGTGCTTGTGTGTGTTTGTGTGTGTGTGTGTGCTTGTATGTGTTTGTTGCTTTGGATAACACAGCCTACTTATTATCTAAGAAGGAAGCCTCTGTTTTGTTTCCTAAGAAGTGATAAGTGTCATAAACAAGGAAGTGGCCAGTCCACTTTGATTGTACTCAACATTCTTTACTCTCACGAAGCGTAATTCCACTGAACTAAGCATCTAGCAAACCTATACGCAAATCTTTATCCTAGGATAGACATGTGTATACTTATTATTTATTACAATCGTTTTTATTTTCAATAGTACTACATTATGGTTGAACCAGAGGGTGCTGCTTTCTTTTCTATAACAGCAGCTCTGACAGTAGCTTTGACAAGCACATATTAATGTGTTATTTCTTTTATATAGTAACCGCTCATACACAGGAACTTAATCTTCAGGCTGTTGTTTAACTAAGAGAAATGTAATTATTTGGTGTGGTAAAGTTTTTTCTCAGGAGATGTTTATGTAACATTTTTGCAAGGAGTCTCCACTGTTAGTTCTTTGTTATAATCAGTAAGTGTCCAGGACACAAGTATCTTCAGGGCACAGCTACAATATTTCTGTCTCATTTACTACAAGACTACAAAAATAGTCTGCTGAGCGTTAATAGCAGCGTATATAACTGTTTATAGCTGCAATAACTAAGCAGTAACAGGTAGGAACTTGTGTCATGGACATTTTACAACATTAAATATAAGTATACACTGTTACGAAGAAGTCTTTATTTGAAACATATACATGATGCCAAAATTCTTTCCTTCAACTATCCCAGCTTAGGAAGTTGGGGTCAGAAAGCAGGGTGTGCCCTGATACACCCGTAAAGCAGAGAGAGTTAAAGGCACAACAGTGGAAGCTTGGCGGTGCTGGGGCCTGAACCCCTAATTTTTCAATCAGCAACCCAGAGCCTTAATCATTTTTTAAACTGTGCAATGTCCGTACATCCATTTTCTCTAGCGTTTATCCTACACTGGACCACAAGGAACATAGAGCCTATCCCAGGGGACTCAGGGCACACGGCAGGGGACACACACTCATGTTGCATGCACACTCACACACCAATTCACAGAAAACAAATTTCAAGATGCCAATCAGCCTACAAACTACAACACATATCATTGGACTGGGAGAGGAAACCAAAGTACCTGGAGGAAACCCTTGAATACTCTTTCAAATCAGAAGGATTTGTTAATAAGGGTCTTTATTTTCAAAGTAACTACAGGATAATAAACAATACAGTTCCTTGTCATTTGACTTTGTCCTTACCCTCCAGGGTACACCTTCTGAACCGTTAATGTCTATCTTTTGCCTAGAACAATGCAGCTAGTCTATCTTTAAAACAGTCCTTCTAAAGCTAATTAAAGGTATAAGAATCACACTATCCGGTCAAACAGATGAGATGGGTTCTCATTGTCTGTTTCCTTTAAAAGTTTTTTCTTTGCCATGGCTTACTCAGTCTAGATAAAGATATACATAAAATTTTTAATTTATATATTTCTGTAAAACTGCTTTTACAGATTTCAAGAACTGTCAAGTTTGTAATAAGTTACTGGTTCTTTTCTCAGTACATGGAAATAAACATATACATTAAAGGCACACTAGATTTTGAAAGTAAAAGTAAAGTATTCCTTTTAATTGAAACAAGTCTGGGTAGTAGATCTAGATTACAAGAATGAGACAAGGAAAATGGCTACAGCTGGAGAGACATGGAGCACAATCCATGATGTATTGTTCATGTATTTCACTAAAGCCATGTCTGAAATAGATACTTTGAAGAGTCGCAGCTCAGTAATGTAATCTTGTAGACTGTAAAGCAGCTCTGAAATGTATGTGGATTACTATTCAGTTTTAGACAAATTGCATGGATGCCATTCAATTCCATTCCATGGAGAAGCAAAAAGGTTTTATTCCTCTTCATCTGATCTTTTCCATGTGCTCATCATGGCCTGTACTGTATATGATTTGTGACTGACCTAGAAGTGTCTTGGCTGAAACCCAACCTGCCGCTTTATACTGCTCCATGCTGAGTAGCAGGTGGATATGATCATCATTAAATCCATAAATTTACAATGATGATAATAGATCATATCACCATTAACATCAGCGCATTCCTCTGTAACGACTCTGACAACTGACAATTTCCAACAAATTTCTGGAATCTGAGTGGAAAAGAGGGTTAAAGTAAATTCTTCCTGAACGGTTTTGGTTAAAATGTAGCCTTAGATGCCGGGAAACTCAATTCAGTTCAAATTTATTTGTTTTAGCGCTTTTAACAATGGGCATTGTCTCAAAGCAGCTTTACAGAAGATAAGAAACACAATACAGAAAGTTTAATATGATACAAGATTAATATAAAACAAAAGTTCAATATTAATATTAGACTTATATTTAAATGTGTTTGTGTTTATCCCCAATGAGCAAGTCTGAGGTGACTGAGGCGAATGTGGTGAGGAAAAACTCCCTTAGATGAAAGAGGAAGAAACCTTGAGAGGAACCAGACTCAAAAGGGAACCTCATCCTCATTTGGGCAGCACTGAAGGGTGTGATTATAAATATACAGTAAAACAACTGTGTATTGATTAGGAGGTCGTTGTCCTTAAAGACCACATGGTGTTGTCATCTCCTCTTAGAATGTCCAAATATCTCATGAAGCATGAAATATTCGGTAAAACTGGAGCTGGTACATCACTAGATGCCTCAGTATCCTCACAGGGTTGGCCTCATCTCAATAAAGGTCAGAGATCTTCATGACATGGAAGCTGGTACAAGCTATGGATGCCTCGGTATGGTTAGAAAAAGAAAAGCAAGCGGAGAGGAATTAGCATAGCTGCTATTCATAATATTAGAAGCAATAATATATCACGAATCTCATGATGTAGATAAAAAGTGTTGAAGAAGTAGTAATATTGAAGAAGTAGTAGTACTGGTATCTACATCATAATGAACTTAAAACGTACAGAATACTTAACACTGCAAGGAATGCTTTGTCTTAGTTTCTTTTCAAATGAATATCTTTAATAAATTTGAATGTTTGTGAATGTTTTTGTCATAAGAATTCATAAGTTTTCAATAAAAAGAAAAGAAAAATTGTAATCATAGAGTGAAGGAAGCTGTAATCGTTAAAGTATTCAGTCAAGGGTCTTTATGTATTGAGCTGTAAGTCTGTGAAGTTGGATGCAGGATGATAATGATAGCAACATACTTCTAGAGAATATCACATTTGTATTATGTTATAGTCCACTATCCAAGTCTAATCTTATCCGGAAAGTTCCGGTGTGTATGCAGGTTTTCATTCCAATCAAATAGAAGCCAGAGTCTATTGAAAGCCAAGATCAACTGATTAAACAGATCAGAATCAGGTGAAGCTTCTGCTTGATTGGAATGAAAACCTGCACCCACACAATGGCCCTTTGTGGAGCATACTGATCTAGTCAATTTTAGAGTAACCTCACAATAGGCAGCAAACAACATACAGTCACACAGCATATAGTCTGTGGCTTGTTTTAGACATACTAACTCTGTGTGAAAGAGCAGGTGTGCTTTCTTTTAATAGAGATGATAACTCATTAACTAGGATTTCAACACAATTTCCAGCCTAATTACACAAGGCACACAAAATACCTAACCCACAAAAATAGCATTTGCTTTGGAAACAAGGTCAGTTGGTCCCTGCTTCATAAAGTATTCGGACAGTCTAAGAGGAGATGCCAACTCCATGTGGTCTTTGAGCACAACAACCTCATCAGTACACAATTGTTGGACTGTATTTATAATCACACCATCCAGTGTCACCCAAATGAGGATGAGGTTCACTTTTGAGTCCGGTTCCTCTCAAGGTTTCTTCCTCTTCCAAGGGAGATTTTCCTTGCCATAATCACCTCAGTCACCTCATTGTGGATAAATACAAACAAATTTTATTTTCACAAATCTAATACTAATCTTGAATTTTTGTATTATATTAATCTTTGTATAATATTAATTTTTTTGTATTATGTTTCTTATGTTCTCTAAAGCTGCTTTCAGACAATGTCCACTGTTAAAACCGCTCTACAAATACATTTGAATTGAATTGAATTAAGGAATGGTTCTGTTCATCGTACACTATCCACACTTGCACTTAAATTAGATTATTTGCTAGAGAAAAGTCTTGGAAAAGTATTTTTAAAGTTGGCAACCCTATAATGAAGTGCCCTGCTTCCTTATAACTAAAAACGTTGAGCGTGAGCATAGGGGCCCCTATGAGTGCTGGTGTAGTTTCTGTATTTGACCACTAGGTGTAATAATAGCTGAACAGGGCAGCGAGCATGCTGCTCAACAATTACTCTAGATACGTTAAAAAAATAACAATAGAACATTGGCTTATATGTAAAAACAGCAACATTTAACATAAAATATTTGGTATCTCAAATGTGTTATTAACTTTTCAACAGAATGTAAAATGTCTGGAGCTGTGAATAAGACGTTTCTAAAAAATGTGTTAAAAACCTGGAAGTCATTGCTCCTCCTTCCCCAATGGATTCACATTATATAGTCAGGTAGTTTACTTTATTTTATATTTCCCTGTATTTTATATATTTTTTATTTATTTAAGAAGTCCATTCTATTTTTGAGTATGCTGGTTTTCCTTTTTTTTTTAAATCTGTAACAAGAGATACAAGTAAAAAATGTCATCTGTTGTAATTGTACATACAGTACAGATGTGGTAGAAATACTCTTTCAAAATGGTCACGTTATGCCTGCGATCTCTGGTACACAGTGTCAGTCTTTAATGCATTTGGCTCTGTGATTTAACAATAAAACCTCTAAAGCAGCATAAGAGGCTTTTTAATAATTAATTAATTAATTAATTTTGATAATGTCAAAATGACTTGAGTTAGCGTCCACAAACACTTGACTAACATAAGTGAAGATGGAAAATTGTGCACAAATAGGTGTTTTTCAGTGAGTACTGGCCATTTTCCTGTGACTAAACCTGGTCAGTGTATTTCGGGCAAGTTCCTCGGGAAAATCGTTTTTAAAAAACATGGCTTGTGCAGACCTATAATGACGCACATGGTGGTTGAAGCCACAGCTGAAGTTGAATACGTGAATGCAAGACGCTCAGGCAGGCTGGACACTCCAGGCTTTTTAGCTGTCAAACAACGTCAAAGACCTTTGAATAGTAAATAGCCTCTGAGTCAGCTGAAATGGACTGTGCATTCAAAATTGGATGGAAAAGAAAGAGAGAAATGTGAAGTCTGTATGAAAGCCAAAGCTCAATGTTAAATATTATCATTAACCTATACCTCGAATCAATTTCTTGCTTTTCTCTCCATTTGTTGTTGGCCTAATCATTATTATCGGATCTGTTTTTTTACCCTTTCTCTTTCTGTCTCTCTTCCTCTTTAGCATGCTGGTCAGCTTCTCTTCTCTTCTCTTAGCTGTAGTCTTGTGTGTGTTTTTTGAAATCTAGTCAGCTCTCTTGGATCAAAGCAGGAGGCCTCAGGCTGACACCCTCAGTGCCCTGTTGCTTTCTTTTTAATGCCCTGTCCTCCTGCTGGCCTCCTTTTTTCATCTTTAATCTGAGTCTTTGCACAAATGAAGCAGACTGGAGGAATTTTGTGCCTCTTAAGCACAGTGATACCTCTATTGCACTATGAGTTTTGGCACATGGCTTAATATTACTCTCTGTATTACTTTCACCATTCACAATACTTTTACATTTTCAACACAAATGTATTCAAATATTCCTACACCTAAAAGTTTATAAATTACATTAAATAAAATACATAAATTTGATATTAAACCTTCATTTTTATCCATTCTCTCTCCATCTCCTAGACTTTCTCAGGTTGTGATGTGTCTCAGTGTGAATTTGTCCCCGACCCTTTTGGCCCCTTTCCACTGTTATTTGCCTTCCTGTGTAGCACAACCCCAGTGCAGGATGGCAGATAATACATTATCATTGCTTTTCACCCCCTATGCCAGGGGCTGATAAAAGCAGGCCCCTTTGAACACATGTACGAGAGATCATTTAAATGCCCACTCAGTTTAAATGCCCTCACATAATCAGGAAATACTTTATTGCACATAAATATGAAACATACACATAAAGTATGCTCATAAGTTTTTTATTGTTGTTGTTTTTGTTGTTATTCTGTACCAAAACAAAAGATTTAGAGCTACCCAATTAGACTTACACATTAAACCTAAACACATTGAATGCAAGCATATGCATTGAATATGGTGTTTGAAGTGGAAACAATTGAAAACAGCCTGAATTTAAAGATTCATTTTTCCACAACTAAATTTAGACACTGAAATATAAACAAACACCACAAAGCAGTAGACACTATGCATTCTAGATAATCTATTTCTAAGGGTTCAAAAGAAGGAGATGCGCCCTATCATCAGGAAGAGTCTCGGATCTCCTGATGAGGAATTGAATAGACCAAAATTGGTCCGTATTTTCAGGGTGAATCACGGTGATAAAGGCCCATCATGGGCATCAGTTGACTGATATGTCAATAATTATTTTCTTTGCATAGTTCCTGTCATCGTCCCACTTCCCAAAAACATACCTGTAGCTGTGCATGTGGTGTTTAAACCCTTTAATTGCATTAATTAGAATCAAAACTAAAAATAAAATCCAGATTGTGTATAGTTTTCTATTACCTAAAATTGCATTATTATTAAAATATGAAATTGATTGTCCATGTGTAAGAAAACCATGAGTAAAAAAACAGAAGGAAATATTATGTATCAAATAATAATAACAAAATGTTAATGTAAAAATGATAACGTTCAGGTCTGAAAAATATTTCATGTTGATGATCAAAATGATAAAAAAATAAAATTTTTGAAGAATATCTAGACAATATTTTTGACCTGTTAATTTATTCAGTGGGGGCACGATGGCTTGTGGTTAGCACGTTCACCTCACACCTCCAGGGTTGGGGTTCGATTCCCGCCTCCACCTTGTGTGTGTGGAGTTTGCATGTTCTCCCTGTGCCTCGGGGGTTTCCTCCGGGTACTCCGGTTTCCTCCCCCGGAAACTGCATGGTAGGTTGATTGGCATCTCTGGAAAATTGTCTGTAGTGTGTGATTGTGTGAGTGAATGAGAGTGTGTGTGTGTGTGTGTGTGCCCTGTGATGGGTTGGCACTCCGTCCAGGGTGTATCCTGCCTTGATGCCCGATGACGCCTGAGATAGGCACAGGCTTCCCGTTACCCGAGGTAGTTCGGATAAGCGGTAGAAAATGAATGAATGAATTAATGAATGAATTTATTCAGTTATACTTTTGAATAAATTTGTTGGTAAAAATGATTTTGTTGGTAGAAAGAAAAAAAGATAAAACTTATTGTTAAATTTCAGTAATGGTATAAAAATTATTTGGAGGTTATTTATGTTATATTTTACACAAAACATCCTTAAAATGACTGTCCATAAGTGTGTTCACTATGCATGAACGTTCCTCTTAAATCAATAAATCTCTTCTATATAAAGAATTATATAGAGAATTTCTTACATTTCATCATAAAGAATTATATAATGAATTTCTTTCTATATAAATATAATAATACTGCAGCAAATTTCTGCTATTCAACGTGAAAAAATTCAAAACAGAAAAGTTTGCAAGCCTATTAATATATTTGTAAAACATATTAAACATGCAATTTAAATGCTAATTTAACAACAAATATCTAACAAATGAAATTTTTTTGTCTAATGATAAATGTCCAAATGGTGTTTTTTTTTTCCTCCACAACTTTTAAGCTCACTGGGGTTGTATTGTTTGCATTTCACTTGTTGTCTCAATTCTATCGACATCCAATAGACATTAAGTGACAAAAGGTTGATATTATTCTAATAGAGATTTTAGGGAGAAGTTGTAGTTTTATATACACACACACACACACACACACACACACACACCATATCCTCACCCATACAAGCTCTGCTCATAAACATATACAACATTAATCATTACCCCAAGAAGTCAATTTCAGCCACACTAGTCACCTGATTAGTTTGTCCATTGTTCCACAAGCTTCCAGAGTCCATGATCTGTCTAAAGCAGTATCTCAGGATGAGACCGTCTAGCCACAAGCGGCAGTTATCTCTGTCTACAGCAGAATTGGCCTCAGTTCCTGTATAAAGACGTCCAGTCTGACCCACTCCACCTTTACTCTTGGATTTATGATAGCTTTGAATGGGTCAGATTTCTTTTTTAAAAGAAAGCACACACTTTGTTTTAGATTAGCTGAATGAATCTGTGTGTAAAGACTTTTCACTATAAAGCATAATATGTGTGTTCTAGGTGCATTGGTCTGAGGTCAGTTCTTTTTATTTTTTGGGAAACAGTTTGAATTCTTTAACATATGATAGAATAAATGGATTAATTGTACAATTGTGGTCAATAGATTATCTACATATAGTACATAATGTCGAGTCATTGATACATTCCAGCAAAACAGCACTAAATTTGATCAGTGATCATGCACAAGCAAACCTCAGCATGCTCCATCCCCTTTCTCCACAGTGCACTCGCCGACACCCGTTTCCTGTTTATCTTTTTCTAACCTGTGTGTGTTCACAGACCATAAAGTTGAAAAAGTGTCACTTTCCACTTCAAACAGTTTTCAATTTTGACATGTTTTGGAATGGGATGGAGTTATTCTTACTCTGGAGTTGTGGTTTAGACCAGGCACACACATCAGAGATTAGGTTACAGTTTAGTTTAGATGCTAAACCACACATTTTCAAGACCACAAGCAGTAGAATGGCTTTGGGAAATGGAAGGTTTATCGGATGGACTTCGCTTTTTGACGATGCTTATTGGATAAATTCTGCTGATACGGGGACAAACTTTCTACTTTCTGTCCTTGTGTTATTGCTTACGTTGTACTGTTTGTCTTTGTCTTTCTCAGCACTAAAAAAAAAACACTGATGCAGCAAATACCACTAACTTTGCTTCTGTATGTGGAAATCTGAAAGTATTCATGGTTACATGTGTATGTGGATGTGAGTGACTTGCTTTTTCAGCTGTAATCAAATGTTTGAACTGATATTTCACTGTTTTTTCATCTTAGCGAAAGAAATTGACTTGATTTTCGTTTTGAATTGATTTCTTTGCTGTTGTTTGCTGCAATATTCTGGTATTAACCAAATTTCTCGACATTTAACATGGTTGAGGGTTTTGTTTTGCATAGAATTAGCAAATATACACTTGTGGTTGATTTTAGCGTCTGTGCCTATGTCTTAAGAGTATTGTAACGGTTTACGTAAATATATTTTAAAATGAATCAATTAACATTCAGTTAATTGATACATCGAGGCCATATTTTTCTTCTTCTTGTGATCTTCATGAAATTTGTATGATGCAACTTGTGGCTTGTGGAATATTTCTGATATTTTATAGGAATTAAAGCTGAGTGATTGTTTTACTAAAACGTACATTACATTATTTAACTAAGAACAAGTGTGAGATGTTGAATTTACAGATTTATACAGAATTTTTATAATTTCTGCAGCATTTTAAGGTTTGGATTGCATAATGTTTAGTATATTAAGTAAAGTGTAGTTATAGCCAAGTTAGTACAGCTGACTGCTAATGATATAGCTTAATATACAGTAGGCTTTATAGTATTTTCTGTTAGGTGACCTAATTCAAGTAAATAATTATGATAAACTTATTAATGAATGTATACCGCAGTACTGTCGAATTCTCCGTTCTGATTTGTAAGAAGGTGTTGATTAATTTTCTATATTAGCAGCTCTGACAGTATTTCTGAAAATTAAAATTTAAATTTTTAATTCAATTTTAATACATTTTTATACATTCATAAATACACGATTCGACTTTCTACTGCCGCAGCCTTCTGTACTTCCTTTCATCTTGAGTGACATATGCATCAGTCAATCAGCAGAAAGACTTCCATTCGCAAACCATACCTACATACCTTTTCCGGTTTGTCTAAAATGTTGTTGTGTTTTCTAAATTGTTATTTTGTTTTCTTATTTGTTATTTTGTTTTCAAATTTGTTGTTTGTTTTCTAATTTGTTATTTTGTTTTCTGATTTGTTATTTTGTTTTCGGATTTGTTGTTTGTTTTCTAATTTGTTATTTTGTTTCTGGATACGTTATTTTGTTTCACACTTCATGGCCAAGTAAAGTTTAGCATTTTTTTTTTTTTTTTTTTTTTTTTTACTGTTTGAATATTTCACAGAGAAAAAATAAACACTGCTATGGTTCTGTAAAAAAATGTTTACTTTATATTTATGGGAGGTATAAAGACTTCAACCATTTCTTGCAGTAAGCGTTGTGGTTTCTGTGTAACATGACAAGAGCTTTTTTGTATTTATATTTCTCTTATCAGTTTCAAAACAGTGAGATAGAGGTTTCTGTGGGAACAAATGTTTAGTGTGCGCTTGCTGACAAGGTACAACATTAACTATAAATGGTTAATAAATGTGATGTTCTTTATTAATAACTTTAAACTGTTTTTTTTCATCTAAGGTCATAGGTTTGGGGCATCTGTTTATTTACAATTTTTCTTACTTTTCGACAATTTTAATATAGAAAAGTTTTTCCAAACCATAATAATGTATTATGGAATAATTAATGAAATAATTATTACAATTATTGTTGAACCAATATTGTTAGGTTCACGAAAGACATTCAGAGTGTTATTTTAGTTTCTGTTGTCGGAGCCAAGGGGTGTCTGAACTGCACAGCAGCATTGCAACTCTTATGACCTCTTTCTCTGACCTCCCACTTTGCTCTTATTTTAGCCTGGAAGTCAAACCATCTGAGCACAGTGCCAGTGAGTGCTGGACTACTTCCTCATTTCAGAACACAGCATGCTTCCAAACACAAAGAGTCACAGTACATGTTTTTTTGTTGTTGTTGTTTTTTCTTTCTTTCTTTTTTAACATTAATATCCAGGATTTTTGGCCTGACTTTGAGTGTCTGGCTGTCTGAAGATCACTGCATGCGCTTTACTGATGTTCTCTCATCCAACATACAGTAAACACTAAAATACAATCACACACACACACACAGGAATGTCATGGATTGGTGTTTTGTGGTTGAACTGCCATGAATCAAAAGTGACATCTTTCTGCCTTCCTAAAAAAAACATGACCAGTAGGACACAAACCACAGAAGCATGACTGAGATATATATCTTTAAAGGGAGAGGCCACCACACATGCCCCGGTCGATTTTTTTAAAAATAATATAGGTGTATGGAACGGTGTGTGAAGTCTGTACAGTCATCGGGAAAAGAAAATACAACCTACACAAAAAATTTTTTTTATCTGTCCTACTCACTGTAGAATGGTGAAGTTGAATTAGTTCAGAGACGGTCTTAAATCAATAACTCCTAACAGACTGATGATTGGTAACAATTGCTTTTATGAGGTCATCATTTTGTGACGTTTTGGCAAGATGAGATATGATTTTCTCTAAAATATATCCCTAATGAGCAAGGCTGAGGTGAGAGAGGCAAGGGAAAACTCCCTGAGATGAAATGAGGAAGAAACCTCATCCTCATTTGCTTGACAATGGACAGTAAAAAATGTCAATGTAATAATATCATTTCGACAACAGTCATTAGGAACACCTGGCTGCTTATTTCTTTCTTAATGAGAACTTTTTTTCATATATAATAATAAGAATTATTATTATTATTATTGTTGTTGTTGTTGTTGTTGTTGTTATTATATATTAAAAGAAGAATAATTAAATATTACATTTTTGTCATCTGAAGGTATTTGTTTGTTTATAAAAATTATTATTGTTGTTGTTGTTTTTGTTATTATTATTATTATTATTATTATTGTTATATAATATTAAAAGAAGAAGAAGAATTAAATATTACATTTTTGTCATCTGAAGGTATTTGTTTGTTTATAGAAATTGGTGCAGACCACACAAATGTAGTCTTGGTCTATAGGATTAAAAAGGGTGTACTTTCTACTTCTCATGACTGTATAATCACAGTGCTTTTTTTTTTTTTTTATTTGTTTTGAGTGACATTTGTTTTCTTTATGATCATTGAGGAGTTTCATGTTGCCATAAGAAAAAATAACACTTAAGTCAGCAAAAAAAAACATTTTGAATATCTGGGTCATCTCAACCAGAAGAAAGAACCAAACAGACTAAATATAACCAGGGAGCTCGAGGGAGAGAGAGATGATATCACATACAGGTAAAGACAGTCCAGGAGAGACAACAAATCTCTATTAATTTCTTTATTAATGCCTCTTTCCTGAATTGATTTCCTCATACAGTGGTTGCTATCAAAAACCTCAAGCAACCTCAAACCTGAATTTACTTACTCTTTTCTCTTCATAGTCACTCAACTTCCAGACATTGCAGTACAACACTGCTTTCTTAAGATAAACATGAGATTATATTCAATTAACAGGCATTTAGAGTAAGTTGATTTATTTTAAAATATGTACAGTGCTGTTCGTCATCTCACTTCCTATTAGATTCTTTTAAATGTTGGCTGTCTTGCTCCCAAACCGAACAACAGGAAAGCATTCATCAGGAGATCCCAGTGATGCCACAGCTATTAGAAACCATCAGAAACCAGGAGCCAAAAGAGCAAGTTCAGCCTGTGGGTGGGATGGTATTACTCTCTCCCATGTCAATCACAGTGACCCTAGCCAATCATGGTGGCCTGTGAGCTTGTGTGTGATGAAGAGGTCACAGATCGAGCACTTATCTGAGTGTGTTATATCACCCTGTGACACACAACGAGCAGTAGTTAAAAAAAATCTGGATGGATGGCTTCAGGTGCCTGAAAGGAAGGATATATTAGATGTACGATATGCGATTAGATGTACGCTGATGTACGATAAGGGAGAGCTGGATGTTGGGTTGGAAATGACAAGTGACGAAATTAGAGAGAAAATATGCATATCTAAAAAAAAAATCTTCTTATTAATATAATCATAAAAGTACCATTTTGCCTTTTTTCTGTTTCTACTTCCATCTGAGTCCACAGTTTCTATCCCTGAATGTTTTTGTGCTAGCAGGCAATTGCTTAAGTGGACATACAGTACATAGTGATTAGAAAGTCATTTGGAAATTGGGCAACCTTAAACATAGGTGGGTTTCACATGGAATAAGAAAAGTCAGAGACAAGAAACCATTTGAACAAATGTTGGCAAATGTAATAAATGATCAATCAATATTATTGGTGTCTCTCTCCCCTCCCTCCAGGACATTTACGAGACCTGTCTCACCCGCAAAGCCCTTTGCATTGCAGGTGATCCCACCCACCCATCACACGCTTCTTCAGTCTGCTGCCATCAGGGAGGAGACAGGGGAGTCTCTGGGACTCAAGACCAACAGATTGAAGGACAGCTTCATTCATCAGGCTGTCAGGAAGCTGAACTCACTCCCGAACTTGCCCCCCCTTCCCTTTTCTGCCCCAGGCACCACAGATCTATGAACCCACCCCCACCCCTCCAGATCCCACATCCCCAGGTCCTTCCACCCTCCCACTGACAGTCACTTTGTGCAGCATTGGTCTGCTCATTTGCACTTTATCTGCCATGTGCCTTGCGCTGCTTTATTTCATTTCTATTTGTTAGTATTATCTGTATGCACCCTGGGACTGAGAGTAATGCAATTTCAATTATCTGTATGTATATACTGTACATGTGGAAGATATGAGAATAAAGCAAAACTTGAACTTGAACTTGAATATGATCCAATTGATAATTAAATGCATTAGACAATGCTAAAACAAGTCAAATTATTGACACTTTTGCTATTAAACCTCCTCCAAACATCCAAATCTCTACCTCATTGGAAAATAATGTATTATTTTACCTTAAGATAATATTAAGGTATTATTTAGATATTAAGGCAGTACTAATTAAAAAACATTTGACGTTTGGTTAAATGGTGGCTTCCAGTGTAATCTACGCTAACATAAATTAGCCTGGCTTAACATTACAAAAGTTTAACCACATTGTAAAACAAAGTTTAACCACACAGATAGTAGATTTCTTTGCACTAGGGGAAACCTAAATAAATTTGTTATTTACTTCTTATTTATTTGTTAGTTACTGCAGGGCTTTTTAACAACTATATTAAGTAACTTAGTTAGCTACTCTGAAGTGAACACCACCTCTATTATCAACAGAAATAGACACAAATGTTATGTTAGCCAAATAATGTTGGGTTTTCA
This sequence comes from Tachysurus vachellii, assembly GCF_030014155.1. Taxonomy (NCBI): domain Eukaryota; kingdom Metazoa; phylum Chordata; class Actinopteri; order Siluriformes; family Bagridae; genus Tachysurus; species Tachysurus vachellii. The sequence continues at coordinate 9,723,962 of NC_083485.1, forward strand.
GTAGCTTGCTAGGTTTGTAAGCTTTTTAACCAGATCAGTTTAATTCATACATGTTTCTACCTGCATTGTTAGCTACCTTTCTAGCAAATATCCTACTTCGTCATTATCCTGAGTCATATAGGCCTGTAGAAACTGATGCCTCACAGGTTTTAGTTCATATAGAGTGCAGATCATTATCACAGTTATCTGTGAAATATTAAAATTGGTGATGCCTGAGAAACTGGATCCGAGATGATCATCTGTCTTCACTGTCTCAGACATTGCTGCAACATTAAATAATTTCAATAATGTATACATATTACAATATTCTGGGCTTGAATGCTTAATTAATTTTCTCTGTAACACTGAGAATAAAAAATAAATTGGCTATTTTACATAGAGATTTATCAATGCATACAAACAGAATCCTCAGTCTTTATCGTTTATGTCATGTTGGGATTACTTTGCCATAATTATCAGTAGAATATAACAAAAGCAAGCAAGCTGTCATCATTTATGTCAGCCAAAGAGCACATACCACTCCAAAGCTCTGTCTAGAAGTCTAGTTTAATTGGATCATGTTGTTTCTCTTTGGTTGAGAGTATTTTTAGGCATTGGGATCTTTGTAATTACCCCTCTGTGTCTGTTTGCCTGTATTCTGGTCTATGGCTAGCGTAGAGAGCGAGAGAGAATGATTAGGTACTGGAATGATAAACAAATCATATGTGCTGTATATTCTGAGTGATTGAAAAGCTGACCTCGGCTTAAAGCTTCTGCTTTTAAATTTCATAGCAAAGAAAACCAAAAACGAAAAATGTCGGAGTCGCTGCCAAAGGTTTGGCAGGACATTAAACAAAAATATGTGCTCATTTGCTATTTTGTCACTATTTTTTGTTTCAACTTCAATAGAGTCAAGTAGCTAACTACAATGTTCATAATTTAAGCTTGTGGGTTCCAGACATTGGTTAAACCATGGGCTTGGTGGTTAAAGAAAAGAAATCCAGCACAATTTTCAACATGCCCTTGTTGACTTAACCTCACTTTTTGTAGGGGGGTGCTCTTTCTTTTATCAACAGTGGTGTTTTTTTTTTTTACTTTTTTTCTTTTCTTTTCTTTTTTAATTTTCACCCATTTTCTCACAATTTGAATCATTGCAAATTCCTACCCAGTACCTAGATTTACTCTATAACACAACAGCTACCAGTAAAAGAGTGAAGACAACCATGTGCTCCGTGCTGTAATAACTTCAAGGAAATTCATTAACAGAGTTACTTGCCTTATATTTTTGGTTAAAAATGTGTCAGGTGCATGTATTACACAGCGCCTTCCAGAAATTTCACTCTTCATAGATATTAATAAATATTATTGTATAAAATAGATATAACACTCTAATTAAGAGAAAGAAATGGGGAAAACAGAGAAACTGTTTTTTTAAGGGACATGGAAGTGACATGGAAGTACATGCTATGGTCAAAAGTATGTGGACACACCATCATGTGGGTCTGTTTGACATGGCAATGCAAGAAAAGCTCCATTAAGTGGCCTGTACAAAGCTCTGAACAAATGAATGAATTGAATTGAACATCCGGGTTTCAAATTCTAGTGGAAAGCCTTTCTTGAAGCGTGGACGTTATTATACCAGAACATTTGGAATAGCATGTACAAGCACCTATGGCAGTGATTGTGGGGTGTCCACAAACTTTTGTCCCTATATTGTAGTTAATACATTATAAATAGTATTTTTAGTGTAGAAAAATAAGGAATATTTAAAATATGTGCGTACCTTGTTAGATATTATCTGGAAAAGACTCAGTGATGTTATAATGGCCGAGCCAGGTATTACAAAAAATAGATTAAAAGGGTGCCAATAATTATGAAAACAGTGTTTTGAATAGGAAAACTTTTTGTGTTTAATAGAAAACTCTCTTTAAATCACATGTCCCAATACACCTAAGCACACAACAACACATACTTTATGTGTTATAATTGATATATATTATTTTTAGCAAATTTTCATAAAGGGTGGCAATAATTTTAGGAGGCACTGCACAAAGTGGTCGCTCTGATCAAGGGTCAGAAATACCACCCTCGCACCCAGAGAACAGAGACAGATTTACTCTATCAGATTCCAAACCACAGATGGTTATGGCATCGTAAGGATTCAGAATCAGGATCATCATCTAAAGGGCAGTTCGCTTACTTTATTAGCTTGAGTGAAGTTTGTTAAGTGAGCACTTGTGGGGTTGATGGATTGATCTGAGACAACTGGATTGAGTAGAACCTGCCCAGAAGGTACTGCTTAAATGATATGAACAAGTACTTGGGGCATATAAGTTTGATATCATTATTTAATTTGAAGATATAAACAGTTCTTTGAATATATTACCCCCTAGTAAGCTAGACACAAAAACTAAAAATTCTTAAAGCCCTGAGTGTCTACTTTCTTATGAGCCACTATAACATTGTTAAAAACCCTGACATTATTAAAAACTTTTATGTCAAATGCTATAACTGAACCCATGCATTAGAAAAAAAAATGTCAGCTGCTTGATTAGTAGTTTGGACAGTTAACAAACTCGACATCAAGACATGAAGTACTGCCACTGGTTAGAGCTTAAAATGAATCTCTTACAGGTTAAGAATTTGAAACTATTTGGTTTGGGTGTATAGGGAAGTGCTACTGGGTTGTGTATCTAATAAGCTGAGCTTCACTTTAAGGCAAAATGAAGAAGGAAATGTTCCGCCTTTATTATGTCAGTGGACTGGAACTTCTCACAAGAAATACCATACTAGTTTTACTATTAGGTGAAGTAAGCTGTTTCTTTTTTTTTTCCTCATCCGTAGATCAACACACCATAGATCGAACATTTGCACTCTTTTTTTATTGTATAAATATGTTAAATAAATATTAAATACATAATAAAAACCATCCTATTACATGCAACTTATCAAATATACATTAAAATTCACATAATCGCATTCTGATTTGAAACATACTCATTTAAATTGAACATACTGTATGTTTATACTGTTACAATAGTTATGTTGTAACGTCTATAATAATGAGCTCTTTATTTCTTCCACCATATAATTGTATACTTAAAAGAGGGATTCATGTTTAATGAATATGAACGTTATAGCTTCCAAAAACACAGCACAGAAAGTATAATTTTTTTTATCCTGTTCAAATATCACCAACAAATCCTTTTCTTTTTTTTTTCTTTTTTTTTTTTTTTTTTGGAGCCAAAATGAATCATTTAAGTGGGAGAACCTAAGCTTTAATCTTGCTTAAGTCCCTCAGATAGTTTAAATCCGGCCCTGATGAAAGCTCTAAACTTACACTGGTTTATTTCTGTCCATGCATGTTCTGTTACTTCTACACTTAATTAACAAAGGTAAAAACATCTAATCAACACAGCAGGTCTGGAAGCAGTTCACGAGAAAAGCAGCACATTTATCATGCCTTTGCACAATAGATAACGCTCCATATATTAATATATGTTTAACAGACTTGGGGTGTGAACCATATTTAATTCAGGAACATGGGTGCTACATAGGATAAATGTGGGAACCTCATGAAAGTTTTTTCATTGTAAAATTGGCTAAAATTGCCCTTTTTTTAAAATCAGACTGGTTATTTTTATTTTTATACACAGCTCTCAAGCTATATTTGAATAAAAATATAGGTGTCAGATGATACACCCTCGCTCTCTTTGCTCCCCTGTGGCCTTCTAACCCACATACAAGCCCAAGCTCAGGCTGTATATTTATATATATATACAGACTGAAGTTGGCATTGGCATGCTTCCACCTATGCCCTTTGTGGTGTAAATAGACAAGCAGCATGATGTCATAGTCCTCTGTGTGTCTCTACGGGCTTTCTGTTGGCAACGGGTGATGTCACGTCCCACCACAGCAGAGGGCAGATAAGGCAAGGAGTGGTTCCTTCCTCCCTATAGAGAGGGAACTCTGATAACAGCACTGTCATGACGGTACATCTGATACTCATTCTGCCAAATATGGGCTATGTGTATGGAAAAAAAATATATTACAATTAACTAGTGTAAACACAGACATAGGTGGAATGCAGGTGAATGCTCAGGAACATGATTTATTGTCTTTTTAATGCAGGAGTTCTGCATAGAGACAACAAAGCAATTACATAAAGAAAATGATGCCAATCTATTGAAACGTATATCAGAATACAAAAAATAAAATAAAAAATAAAAAGTATAAAAAGAGTTCTATGAAATAAATATATGATTTATTAATAATACTAATGTAGCTATTTTCACTTACATTCTTAAATGAAAATGCATAAATAAAATCTGAATTTCGATTTTAAAAAATGTTTACACAAGTGATTTTAAATAAATAAAAATATTAATTTTAATTAAACATTTAAAGAAATGCTTTAGTGTTGTTGGAGTCTAGTGTAGGAAACCATAACAATTCTACCATAAAAAAAGGAATTGATGTTAGCTGACTTAAAATAGAATCCTTAAGCAGTAGTTAAACACTTATATAAAAACTCCACAAAAAATCCACATGTATATGTAGGTTTTCACAAGTTCTTTATAAATTAAGTTCCTCATCTGTATAAATTTCTCTTTCAGAGCTGGAGAAGATTTCAGAGGGAAGAATTGGGGTTATTTGTCTAATGTATCACGGACACTACCAAACGTTTGAGAAATAGTAAAATACCCTGATTTTTACTGTATTGCTGGAAAATTGGATAAAACTTTGTTTTCTCTTGTAGTTTTGTGTATTATGGAGCACCTTGGTTCTGTGGGAATGTTGTTTCATTTTACTGAATCCTGTACCACCTTTATATGGTTGAAATGGCAGTAAAGGCTTCTTGATTTGACTCAATTGTAGTTTGGAGGTTGCATTTTTCTTTATTGTGGCATCGTTTAACCATCGTTGTCTGTGGAGTAAAGAGGTTTCTGGTCATTTCTCAGTAGACTGAAACTCAATACTTTATGCGCTACAGGTGCAGAACATGCAGCAAGTGTTCAGTTATGTCCTCAGGGAAAGTGCTTGAATGTTTCTTAAAATAAACTCGTCTGGAAGATTAGTGTTAGCATCCCTGCGGCGCGGTGGTGCAGCAGGTAGTGTTGCTTCCTCACAGCTCCAGTTACTGTCTGAGTCGAGTTTCACCTGTTCTCCTGTGTCCGTCTGGCTTTCCTCAGGAGTTCTCCGGTTTCCAGCTACCTCACAAAACATGCCAGAAGGTGGAGTGGCTTCGTCACATTGCCTCTAAGTGTGAATGTGTTGCACTGTGAGGAACTGGCATCCCATCAAGGGTGTATTGTATTTCTGCCTCATGGCCTCATTAGTGTTCCTTAATGAAGACAAATTTTTGTTGTTATGTTTATAAAATGTTATGTTTATAAAATTTATATATATTTATAATTTTTATATCACATATATGTATGATACATACATATATATATATATTTGAATCTGAAAATCTTTTTCTGTGCTTTGTTTGCCATTTACTTTATATTTGCACATTTTTCTTTGCTTCTGTAACATAGAAATTTCCTCACTGTGGGACTTATTTTCCCTTCATGTGTCTAATGATGGCACGTAGTGACATAATGAGTGGCCAGTGCTGTTAAACTCTCAAATCTTATTAGTCAGAAGGTGTAGACCGACCAGAATCCAACAGAAATGCCCACATTAATCAACAGTTTATCTCATTGTGCTCATACACATGCAATAATAGAGATACAGTATACTGAATATTCTCACTGCACTGATGTACAGTGCAACATTGCTGGATAGTTTTATAAAGAAATTAATATCAAGTAAGTGACATTTCACACACAATCCTGCCAAATGTTCTGTTAACTTTTTTCCACAAGATAAAATAGATCCCAGAGAAGCCAGACTCACTTTATACTGTAGGTCTAGCTGGCTAACTAGCTCACATTGTTTAGTACGTCTGGTAAAATTAGTGTCATTTTTACCTTTCCATGTTCAACTGATGTGAACTCATTTTCATCCAAATTTTAAGCCAAATAGTCTGCTCATGAGCTGACGCTAGTAACTAGTAATCAAACAAGCAAGTGGAATTTTACATGACAACCACAGATGAGTGGAGTGACACATGCAGTGAAATGTCCTAGTGTGGTTGTAGGAAAAATAAGTGGACCACTGGAACAATTGGAACACCACTCGAGAACAGAAATGTTAATGTTAGACTTGAATGTTTGACATAAACCTCATTAAAACGCTTGTAATTATGGGTACATTTTCTGTTTTGTCAAAGATTTTTGGAAGAAGTCATCAGTGTTGGTGTTTAGTACCAGTCAAAAGTAAAGGTACTCTTTTGAATATTCCCAGTAGCATGATCAGCTGCATTTTTAGATCTTATTCATTTTACAAAATAGAATAAAAGAGAGGCTGGTAAAGGAATGCTAGCAGATTATAACTGCTATAACATACGTCATAACAGAAAATAACAAAATTTAATTGTAAATGAATAAAATACAACATAATTCTTCAACGTCCTAGCGGTCGTCCGATTCATTTCAAGCTCCATTACACCATCCAGTTGTTAATTAATTTCCTATAACATCATGTACCAGAGATTTATTTATTAATATATATATATATATATATATATATATATATATATATATATATATATATATATATATATATATATATATATATATATATGTTTGTTGTTTGTTATGTTTGTTGGAAAAACAAACATCAATAGAAGATGAGGAATATATTAAAAAACAAAAACTTACTGTGGAAAGTTTGTATTTATACGCTGAGAAGACGACATCAGGTGCATTCAACTCACTTTGGTTGGAGTAATATGGAAGTGTGCCTTCTCTTAATTAACCACAAAAAATAGAGCAAGGTTTCTTAACCCGACTTCCAGAAAATGAAAAACAAAGAATACTGTGCATCAGGTGTGTTTGGCTTTTTTAAATCATTTATTAAACCATTTCTCCATGGTAAGTGGAGATAAGTTAACCAACTTGCTTGTATTTCTGAGAAAAGAAACTTTCTATTGCAACACATTTACCTACAACTACAGCCACTGATCTGTTGATTCCACCATGTTTGCGTGCTGAACTTGAAAACTTTGAAAATCCAGTAATTATGACAACTCATGAACACAATATCAGGCCGATTGGGAGACCTGAGAAGGAGACGTGTAGGGGCTGATTGATTATGTAGTTCACGTACAAACTGTCAACAGAATCCATCAAGCACATTGTAACCATTAATTAAAGTACAGTGACAGCACAGTGTGTATAAACCTGCACAACAGACAGCATACAAATGCATACGCTGTAGTATGGAATCATATGAAATGCACAATATATTTTAAAGCATACGGCATATGTATGAGCATATCTTTTAGGAGTGTAGTTGCATATGTTTCCTCTATGTTCATGCTTACGTGTGTGTGTGTGTGTATGTGTTTGTGTGTGTGCGTGCTTGGGCATCAATGTGTAATACACACTATTCCTACATAAAACATTCACTATGTCCTCTCTTCTCTCTATTGGCTCGGCTCACTCCTTTTCATTGATTGATGCTCTGAATTTATTAGCCATTGTGACAGTTTCCTGACCGGTCCAGGAGGGAAACGCACAACCATCCAGATAAAGTCCTCAGACCACGCAGAGGCATACAATGCCCATTGTGTCCTGATTACAGGTCAAATTTTTTGTCAAGTGGAATGTTGTTTGGGAATCTTTTACATGCGTGCTCATGAATGCGTTCGCAGTCAAAAGCCACATAGTTATCCCATTACTCATAAACACTCAAAGTCCCTGGGTGAGAACATTCGGAAAATTCTGGGCCCTTGGTCAGAATAACAGGCGAAGGAGAAGAAACGGGATGGAAAGGAGAGGTGGAAGTGCATTCCAGAGAAACGCAAACAAACAAGTGAATTTGGGTGGGTGACCTTGACCTTTTGGCGTAACGGACGGTGAGTGCCATGTTTTGAGGAAACTTGAAGACTAGAACAATGGACTAATGGATTACATAAAGAAGAAAACATTCTGTGTTGTTTAAGCGAACAAAACAGCAAAGGAACGTGTTTCCTGAGTAAGTCAAAAAACAAGAATCCGTGTGTCACTTGATATGGGTTTGGACTGAGAGTTAATCCTAAACCTTGCTCATAACTTTTCAGGTCTCGTTTGAGATAACCTTAGGTGTTGTGTTGCATTTGATGACAAGCTGACCCTGAAACGCTGTCAGTTACATGTAGTTTTGGAGGACAGCTTGCTCCAGGCTGGAATTTGTGAGACTAGCACATTGCATCAGGTCTTTCCTACCTAAAGGGTACAGTTTTGGGTGCAGCGGCAGCACTGGTTCCAAGATACAAACAAACACACACCAGCAAGTGATAAGTTATTAAGTCAGTTCTACTTCAGAGAATGATATTTGGAAAATAATTTGACTGCAGATGCATAAAAACATACAGAAGCTGAAATGAACCTTGCTTTTAGATCAGCGGTTCTCAAAAAATTTGATTTTTTGTTTGTTTGTTTGTTTGTTTTTTAAGAAAATCACAATGCATTATTATTAAAATTTTTTAACAATTATTTTTTAAAAAATTTTTTAACTTAATTATTAAAATTATTAAGTTAACTTTGGGGGGCACGGTGGCCTAGTGGTTACCACGTTCGCCACGTTCGCCACGTTCGCCTCACACCTCCATGGTAAGTTGATTGGCATCTCTGGAAAATTGTCTGTAGTGTGTAATTGCGTGAGTGAATGAGAGTGTGTGTGTGTGTGCCCTGCGATGGGTTGGCACTCTGTCCAGGGTGTATCCTGCCTTGATTCCCAATGACGCCTGTGATAGGCACAGGCTCCCCGTGACCCGTGGTAGTTCGGATAAGCGGTAGAAAATGAATGAATGAATGAATGAATGAATGAAGTTAACTTTTTATGGATTTAACCCTTGTGGTTTTTTTTGGGTGAGAAGAAACCATTCAAAATCTTTAGTTCAAGTGGAAACATACTACTTTGGTGCACTTGAGATACCCTCTTGATATCTTTATTACATTTAGACAACGCAGTGATATAGCAATAATAATAATAATAATAATAATAATAATAATAATAATAATAATAATAATAATAATAATAATAATAATAATTTTTATAATATATTATCATAATTGATATTATTAGTTGCCTCAGCCACACAAACTCAATATGTCAATAAATAGTATATTGTGAACAAAAAATCAAAAGGTTGTTGATTTAAAAATGAAATAAAAAGTTTTAAACACAAGGGTTACAACAAACTTGACTCATAACCAAGTATAAATAAAGTCAACTTGGACCTGAACTTTGTTAATGAAAAGGTCAGCAATACAAAGCTCTATGTTTTTAATAAATAGTCAGAATATTGTTGTGTTTTACATATTTAAATAATTTTCATGAATTAAATCTGCACTGAGGCATTAGAAATTATTTTACAAATAAAATAATAATAATAATAATAATTTCAGACCAAATTTGAATTCAGTATCCTGCCATTTTTCATTTCAAGGAACTACATAATGTGCCAAGTCTTATCACTAACCTGAGAACAGATTTTTAATTGACTGTATCAGGTGAATTAATGAGCTGGATTGTGCAGACGTGCAATAAAGTGACAGGGTTGTGGGTTCGATTCCTGCCTCCGCCTTGTGTGTGGAGTTTGCATGTTCTCCCCGTGCCTCGGGGGTTTCCTCCGGGTACTCCGGTTTCCTCCCCAGTCCAAAAACATGCATGGTAGGTTGATTAGCATCTCTGGAAAATTGTCCATAGTGTGTGATTGCGTGAGTGAATGAGAGTGTGTGTGCCCTGCGATGGGTTGGCACTCCGTCCAGGGTGTATCCTGCCTTGATGCCCAATGACGCCTGAGATAGGCACAGGCTCCCCGTGACCCAGATAAGCGGTAGAAAATGAGTGAGTAAGTGAATAAAACAAAGAAAAATGAATCACATCAGTGGTGTCTGTGTGCAGGGTGCTGCTGATCTTAATGTGACATTGAGGTGCCATCTAGTGGTGACATAGGGATATTACAGAGGTTTTTTTAATTCGAGTAAAGTGGCAATGTGAAAACTTACTGAACAAACATGAATCAGGTTTTATTGCCAAGAAACTAATGCTATAATGATGCTCTGACTCTGTTGAGCTCTGTTTACCTCTACAGGACACTGAGCTTGGAATGAGACTGTCAAGGCAGGCAATATTTATGCCTTAATGCCTCTAAATGAAACACAGATACTTGCATTTTAATGTGCATTATTTTGTATAAATGCATAAATTTGTCTACAAATTCCTCTCACTGATCACATTATTCACAGAGTTCCTTAATAGCAAATGAGTAATAGCCTCACATACTCGTTTATTTCTGCCAGAAGCCAGTGACAATGTCATTCATCTTCACTAAGCACGGTGGATCCGAAGCCTATAACAGAATTTCAGACTAGATGAATGTGACACCACTCTATTGCAGGATTACTCATATATTAGGTGTGCCAGTCCTCCTCCTGCCACGTTTCTGGTAGGCTGGAACCTGAAGGGAAACCCACATAGACAAGGAGAACCTGCAAAAGACCATATACTCCCACACACACATATACACACACACACATATACTGTACACACACACACACACACCAGTCATAGTACACGCTCAGTTTGCTTGTGTTTGCTGATGATATTATGCCTGGTTTTATGTCTTTGATAATCTACAGCATGCCTTTTTATGCCTGGTTCCATTATTTTCTGTCTCTCAGTCTCTGTTTATTGCCTAACTCAGTTTATACTGTTTATTGACCATGACCTGCATCGTGACCTTGAAATTTGTTAGCACTTTTCTATTTTTTGTTATATATATATATATATATATATATATATATATATATATATATATATATACATATATATATATATATATATATATATATATATATATATATATATATATATATATATATATATATATATATATATATGTGTGTGTGTGTGTGTGTGTGTGTGTGTCTGTGTGTGTGTCTGTGTGTCTGTGTGTGTTTCTAATCCAGAAAAGTGAGGATTAAGCGGAAGTGTTTAAGCAGACCTTATACTTAGGGTTGTCTCTAACTCCATCAACCTTTATCAATCATTTACAGCATCCCGCTATATAAGCTGTCCCATACACACATCCACACTCTAGCTAAATAAGTGACAGACAGAATGAACCGCCTCCTTACCGAGCTGATTCCTGATTGGTTAAAATGTCTGACTGTTTTATAAAAAAGTAGGTGACCGCAGGCCTTTCAAGAAAGTTCTTAATTCAGTATATCAAATAAAGTTGGAGACTTAAAGCTATTATATTATTGTCACACAACACAGGCTGAAACTGTTTTAATTGTAATTTCACAATTTTAATAATTCAAGCAGACAATTACAAAACTTTACAAGACGGTAAAAAAAAAAGTAAAAAAAATAATAAAAATGCAATAAACAGACAAAACGCATAGGTTTGTGTAATTGAATTACTCGTGTGTGTGTGTGTGTGTGTGTGTGTGTGTGTGTGTGTGTGTGTGTGTGTGGTTAGCGCTGAAAGCCTGTGAACCTGCAGATGGTGTTCCGAGCTAGATTGATTGTATTGTCATATGATTGTAGTTCATGGCAGCCATGTTTGTAGACCGCAGTGTGTTCTGAGAATTAAAGTTCACAGAAGGAGTTGACCTGATGAGTATACACACAGACATAGCAATGGACCATTGAAAGGATTGTAATTGTACTGTATATAACCACAAAACTGTTCTAGAAATATCCACCAATAAAAATGTTATTAAAACATATTAAAAGGAAATCACTGTGCCATATATACAGAGCAGTGCCTATGAGCTCCATGAGTTCAGATCTTCTTGTGTTTGAGTGTGTGCTCAGGGTCAGGTCGACTCTATGAGAGGTTCAGCTTGGTCTGGAGTTTCTCCTTGAAGACACAGAACAGAATAACCATAATCATATACTGTATATATAATACTCCTATATACTGTCCATATACGCAGGTCAGAGATGGAAAGGCTTTCCACTGCATACATGATTTAATATTAAAGTAATACAATATAAAGAGTGTGGATTAGAGAAAGGTCTGAGGTCTTTAATGCAGACATGTGAAGAGCAAAAAGTTTCCATATCAATCAATTTAAATCTGATCGACTGGATTTATCGTGTACAAGTTTATTTCTCCATCATGTGTGGTGATGTAGCATCACTGATGTCTCACATCGTCTCAGGATCCATCTTGAGCTCGGGTTACTGTCTATGTAGAGTTTTCTCTGTTCTTTACATGTCTGTGTGGGTTTTTTCTGATCAATTTTAAACTTTAATATTGCTGAATAATAAGAGTAATAATGATATTAATAATGGTAATATAATAATAATGACAATAATAAGAAGAATAAAAAGAATACATTACATGTCCTGTGTTTTTTAATATGTAGTGCAAAACACTTTGAGCACTTCTCATATAGCTATGTGTCTAATATTATTTTTACTATTTTTATTATTATTAATCTGTTGTTATGTAAGATTATTATTATTATTATTATTATTATTATTATTATTATTATTATTATTTATTTATTTATTTATTTATTTATTTATTTATTATTATTATTTTTTATTATGAATTATATAATTAATAGTAGTCGTACTATAAAGCCTTGATTTTTTTTTTCTGATTTAAAGTCCTTTTAGTCTTTATCTCTATCTACAGCATGTCTTCACATGTATATGTAGATCGACATTATTTATAACACAATCAAAAATTGGTCATTCAAATTGTTAAAAAATGTAATGTCTCCTGTAATGTGTTTCATTTTCTATGTAACACCTAGCTGCACAAAAACCTTACAGTTCTCACTGCTATTCTTTTCTGTACAGGAACCAGGTTTAAGTGTGTGTGTGTATGTGTGTGTGTGTGTGTGTGTGTGTGTGTGTGTGTGTGTGTGTGTGTGTGTGTGTGTGTGTGTAAAAACAGTTCTCCTGCCTATTAATCTAGAGCTGGGAGACATGAAAGGACACATCCATAAACAGCATGCAGTAATCATGTCTGAAATCAGTACACCTTTTCTCCTCCTGCTGACCTGATAAAAAAAAGATCCTCTAGAGAGAGAAATCTTTACAGACATGTAGAGGCAAATGAGAACAATGCTCTTCTCACTGGCTCACTATTTCTGTCCCTTCATTCATCTTTCAAGGATTACTGTGAATGTAACAGAACTGCTAGAGAGCACCGCTAGCTCATCGTTCTTCACAGCTTACATTACATCACAGAAACCTTTATCCAGAGCAGCATACATTTTTATACAACTGAGCAATTGAGCTTAAAGGACCTTGCTCAAGGGCCCAGCAGTAAACACTTGGTGGTTCTACGATTTAAACTCACAACCTTCTGATCAGCGGTCCAACACCTTCTTGCTTTTTTCGAATTCCTTCTCGCTGTAAATTGAATGGAACTGGCAAACCGTGCAAAAACATAAAAAAAAGATATATATATACATGTATATATATATATATACATGTATATATATATATACATATATATATGTATATATATATATATACATGTATATATATATATATATATGTATATATATATATATACATATATATACAGGGAGTGCAGAATTATTAGGGAAGTTGTATTTTTGAGGATTAATTTTATTATTGAACAACAACCATGTTCTCAATGAACCCAAAAAACTCATTAATAGCAAAGCTGAATATTTTTGGAAGTAGTTTTTAGCTTGTTTGTAGTTTTAGCTATTTTAGGAGGATATCTGTGTGTGCAGGTGACTATTACTGTGCATAATTATTAGGCAACTTAACAAAAAACAAATATATACCCATTTCAATTATTTATTTTCACCAGTGAAACCAATATTACATCTCAACATTCACTAATATACATTTCTGACATTCAAAAACAAAACAAAAACAAATCAGTGACCAATATAGCCACCTTTCTTTGCAAGGACACTCAAAAGCCTGCCATCCATGGATTCTGTCAGTGTTTTGATCTGTTCACCGTCAACATTGCGTGCAGCAGCAACCACAGCCTCCCAGACACTCTTCAGAGAGGTGTACTGTTTTCCCTCCTTGTAAATCTCACATTTGATGATGGACCACAGGTTCTCTATGGGGTTCAGATCAGGTGAACAAGGAGGCCATGTCATTAGTTTTTCTTCTTTTAGACCCTTTCTTGCCAGCCACGCTGTGGAGTACTTGGACGCGTGTGATGGAGCATTGTCCTGCATGAAAATCATGTTTTTCTTGAAGGATGCAGACTTCTTCCTGTACCACTGCTTGAAGAAGGTGTCTTCCAGAAACTGGCAGTAGGACTGGGAGTTGAGCTTGACCCCATCCTCAACCCGAAAAGGCCCCACAAGCTCATATTTGATGATACCAGCCCAAACCAGTACTCCACCTCCACCTTGCTGGCGTCTCAGTCGGACTGGAGCTCTCTGCCCTTTACCGATCCAGCCACGAGCCCATCCATCTGGCCCATCAAGACTCACTCTCATTTTATCAGTCCATAAAACCTTAGAAAAATCAGTCTTCAGATATTTCTTGGCCCAGTCTTGACGTTTCAGCTTGTGTGTCTTGTTCAGTGGTGGTCGTTTTTCAGCCTTTCTTACCTTGGCCATGTCTCTGAGTATTGCACACCTTGTGCTTTTGGGCACTCCAGTGATGTTGCAGCTCTGAAATATGGCAAAACTGGTGGCAAGTGGCATCTTGGCAGCTGCACGCTTGACTTTTCTCAGTTCATGGGCAGTTATTTTGCGCCTTGGTTTTTCCACACGCTTCTTGCGACCCTGTTGACTATTTTGAATGAAACGCTTGATTGTTCGATGATCACGCTTCAGAAGCTTGGCAATTTTAAGAGTGCTGCATCCCTCTGCAAGATATCTCACTATTTTTGACTTTTCGGAGCCTGTCAAGTCCTTCTTTTGACCCATTTTGCCAAAGGAAAGGAAGTTGCCTAATAATTATGCACACCTGATATAGGGTGTAGATGTCATTAGACCACACCCCTTCTCATTACAGAGATGCACATCACCTAATATGCTTAATTGGTTGTAGGCTTTCGAGCCTATACAGCTTGGAGTAAGACAACATGCATAAAGAGGATGATGTGGTCAAAATACTCATTTGCCTAATAATTCTGCACTCCCTGTATATCTATATATATATATATATATATATATATATATATATATATATATATATATATATATATATATATATGCATATATATATATGTATGTATATATATATACTCTTTCACACAGTCTACTGTTACCTTTCATCAGCATCTCAGCAGCCTTCCTGTCCTCTTTGATATAAAGGGCAGTCAGGAGGAAGAAAAGACCTCCCAGAACACCAATAAAAGGACAGATGATGACGCTGTACTCCAGACTGCGGAATCTCCAGACAGGAGATTGAGGTTCAAGATTACTCAAAGCATCTGAGACCTGGATAAGAAAAACAAAAGACACTGGTATACGTTTCATTTCACTGGACACATTTCTCCTGTTTCTGATTCGATCCTATACACTTACTTACATTATGTACCGTATGATCAATATGTACTTACTATGCCAATGAGGTATGGACTTCCTGCATCACCAAGCAGATGACATGTTAAAATCTGTAACGCTTCAGCTGTTGACCTTCGGGTTGGTATAACAACATACTAAAATATAAAGAAAAGGAAAAATTTCATTTAAGTTTTATCTGTAACGCCACAATTTTAAAGCATCATGAGGCAACTCTTACCAGTAGGATGTCAGCTAGAATTGCCCAGTTCAGAGAAAGTAGGATTTCACCAATAGCAATAAATGTCTGAAAGGAAAAATGTGAAAATTGGAGTTCACAATTCTCTATAATACAATTTTATTTTATGTGCCTTGAATTTGATTGGATCTGAAACAAGATGAACTTTTGAACACTAAGCTTTTTAAAGGAAGACAAGATGAGTAGGTTAATAATTCTGTCAAATCTACTGAATGAATATAATAGACTCTCTCTCTCTCTCTCTCTCTCTCTCTCTCTCAGGTCTGACTAACAAGACAATATAGGCAAATGTCTACCAAATAGTGAGTAGTGACTTAATTGTTGTCAAAAATTGCCCATTGCCATATATAGATAGGGAGATAACTAATATATAATGCTTTGTGATGGCACAAGTACTGTGAGTTATGCCATTTATTTTTATTGACACTGTAACTTTATTTCAAACTAATGATTTGTCCAATTAACAGAATTACGTTTTCCTGTGGTAGCTAGCAAGCTAGCAATGTACTTTGCAGGAATTTAGTTTAGTTAAACATTGAAGAAAAGTTAAAAACATTGATTTCTCTGCTGTTATTTCAAAAGAATATCATAACATATGACCAATTAAAATTATGTCTGTACTTGAGTGTTGTCTGATCTCAGCCACATATTTGTAAGTTTTACAACTTTACAGTGTAGTTTAGTCGAAGTTTTGTCACCACACATCCAGCTTGTTAAGTAGTCGGGGTTAGAGTGCAGGGTTCACGATGATACAACATATCTAGAAAAGATGGGGTTAATAAGGTCCTTGCTTCAGAACCCAACAGCGGGAGCTTGACAGTGATAAGGATTGAACCCCTGTCCATTTGTTCAGTAATCCACATTACCAGAGAGACACCACTTATGTCTGTCCATAATTACATAATGGATATATTTACCTGACTAGCCTTTACAAAAAGGCTAGCGTTTGCTAAATATACTTTACTTTAAGATACCTCACATCTTTCTTCCAAAGGCTGTGATCCTAGTTAAGAAATCAGCCATGTTTGAAGTAAACAGAGGTTGATCAGGAGTAAAGTCACATACATATGTAGCAGGAATGCTGATGGATGCAAGGATCATGGCGATGAACAAGCAGGGAGAAGAGCTAAGCATTCCCACAGCGCAGATGAGTGGGTCAGCATTGGCCACTCTGTCTTTCAGCTTCTTAGATATTAAGGAGCCGATGAAAACACCCACAAATCCCGTCACCACCGTGATTCCTCCGAAGACGAAACTGCCAGCAGAGAAAGAAGAGAATACAGGAACACAGGAGTGACACCATGAACACTACAGTACACAACTACTAGTACTACACTGTAGTACGGTACTACAGTATTCTCAAACATCAGTATACAGTATATCTAACATTCTGTACATGAGTGTAGTCAAATCAAACAAAATTAATTCATATTAAGTCAGACTTGGCAACCAAAATGATTTATTTCATTTTAAAATAACTTGTACATCTGAAAGAAATTTCATTTCATAATTGTGAGTTCTGTACTGCTTAACCTACACAGTGTCACAGGGAACCTGGAGGCTAATCCCAGGTGACTCGAGGCACAAGGGACAGTGCATCCCCCATCACAGGGCAGAATTGCACACACACTATACACACTTTTGAAGGTGCAATCAGTCTATAACACATGTCTTTGGACTAGCGGAGGAAAGCAGAGTAGTAACCAACAACCACCCCCGTTCTCTAAAAACAACTCTATTGTATAAATTTACTATAAATGTACTATAAAAATAAATAAAGTATAAATTTACTAAAATTTTCATTGAGCCATTTAGCACAATCCGCTATGCTTTCCACATACCATACACTGCTATATGGGACAGTCGTGGCTCAAGTGGTTGCTCTGGGTTGTTGATTGGAGGATCAGGGTTCAAGCCCCAACACTGCCAAGCTGC
This sequence comes from Tachysurus vachellii, assembly GCF_030014155.1. NCBI lineage: Eukaryota > Metazoa > Chordata > Actinopteri > Siluriformes > Bagridae > Tachysurus > Tachysurus vachellii. The sequence goes on from NC_083485.1 coordinate 9,741,710, forward strand.
CACTGTTGGGCCCTTGAGCAAGGACCTTAACCCTCCTTGCTCCAGGGGTGCTGTACCACAGCACCCTGCACTCTGACCCCAACCTTCTCAGTTGGGATATGTGAAGAAAATAATTCCACTGTGCTGTAATGTATATGTGGTGATAATAAAGGCTTCTTCTATATTCTTGATTCTGATTGGTCACAGGGATTCATTTGCTATAACAGTAGCTGTGGCTGTAGGAGCAGCTCCAAGGAATTAATCTAAGGTTATCACTAAATCAATGTTTGTTGTTTAACAAAAAAAAAAAAATCCGGCAATGATCTAATGAATCTTTCAGTAATGAGATGTTTATCATTTTAAAAACCGATCCTTTTCCACAATAGGAAAGTCTTTATAGACAGGTGACCTAATTCCTTATACAGTAGATTCTCTATAAGAAACTGCTTTTTTATTTTATTAATTTCAGCAACATCAAAATTGGAAATTGATGATGGAGGTCTTGATGTGGCTGTGTGTACCTGTCTAAAGGGTCACATGGTTCTTTAGAGCATGCAGGAATGATGCCCTGGATGACTCGAGCACGAGACATAAAGGTGGGGGTCCAGAAAGCCAAAGCACCTGTGACGAAAGCCATGGCGGTCACTCCCAAAGATGACCATACAAAGCTTCGGCTAGAAAAGAACACTACAATAAATACCATTTCATCACTGTCTTTTATACTTTATGTCCTTTCAATTTTACCCACTTCCTGAGTAGATACTTGATGTCTTCTAGGTAAGACGTGTTCTCTATGCATGCTTCTCCATTGGTTTCGGCGCCTCCTCGTGGAGGGTTGGGGGTCAGGAGCACAAGAAGGATCACCCCTGGTACGCCCAAAATTGGGTTCAGCTGTGGGAAAACACACAGATCCTTATTCAGTGCAAGACAGATCCTCATTCAATGCCACACAAATCCGCATTCAATTCCAAACAGATCCTCATTCAATGCCACACATATTCTCATTAAATGTGTTCAGCACTGCTATAGTGCTGAGCACAGGTTTTACAAAAGCTGCCACAAAGCTTGCTGCTCATGTTGGTACTTATATAAAGAGACAAACACAGAAATTAGGTTTTAAGAAGTGTCTTACCCTGAGGGCCCAATGCCAGTCTCCTGTAGCAGTAGCAATTGTTGCTCCCAGAATGTACCCAAGACCACTTAAATAAAATATATATATATATCTTTGAAATATCTATATTTAAATAACAGATTATACTCAGCCTGAAATTTCCTTTATTCATTGCTCCAAATATGAATAACAGTTTGTATGTAAATGTCATAAAATGTCCAAAAAGTGTCCAATTTTTCCAGTAAGTGTTGAGTAATTTTCTTTAACAGCAGACTTTGGAAGGAGTCTCCAATATCAGCACTTTGTAACAGTCAGAGGTCAAAGCTGTAACTTTATATTTGGTCTATATATTGTTTCTCTTATCTATCTATCTATCTATCTATCTATCTATCTATCTATCTATCTATCTATCTATCTATCTATCTATCTATCTATCTACCTACCTACCTATGTTTTTGGACATCAGCCAAGTAAACTTGTATTGCGGACATTCCCCAAACATTTGTATAGGATGTCATTTTACACTGAAGGGCCAAATCACATTCCAGCACGATAATGCTTATGTGCACAAAGCACCAACCATAAAGGCTTGATTTGCCAAGTCTGGAGCGAAAGAACTAGCCTGCCCAGGGGCCCCGTCCTCAACATCACTGAACCTTTGGGTTGAATTAGAACACTGACTGCATCCCAGTCCTCAGTCAGTGCCTGACCTCACTAATGCTCTTGAGGTTGAATGAGTAAGTCCCCACAGTCGTACTCAAAAATCTTATAGCAAGCCTTTTGAGAAGAGTCCAGAATATTATAACAGCAACAGGGGACTAAATCTGGAATGAATATTCATATGATATTACCAAATAATGAATTTCTAAAAAAAAATGCCAAACATTATTTTAAAAGAAATCAATTTTATTGCTATTTTAACTTGGCTTTTTTGCCTTATTAAATAAAGAGGGAGAAAAAACTGAATCAATAAGGCAAACTAACGTGTTTCATGGACATAACTACATGTTGTTTTTAAAATAATTTACACAAATGTTATCTGAAAGAAATTGATACACTATTTCAGAGATACGTTTACAATCTTTAAGGGTTTTTCCAGAAAGCTCTAGATTTTCTTTCCGAGACTGTCTTCCATATTTTTCTGCTTTTTCCTCCCACAGAATTCTATGATAATCTTTGATTAATAGACATAAACAATAGAACATAATCCTGACAGCCTCATTAAAAAAGAGTTAGTATTCTGGACGTTATGACTTTCATTAAGATTTGAGGCTAATTTTTTTTTTAATAAATATATAAAACCCTTCACCTTCCAACAGGGATGAAAATGTAGAAGAAGGAGATCATGATGGTTCTTTTGGAGCCAGTGAACAAGTCTCCGATAATGGTTGGAGCTATGGTGCAGTAACTGGCCTCTCCAATGCCGACCAAGGCCCGCATGAGAACCAGCACCCAAAAGTACTACAGGACATAAGTGATAGACTCATGTGATGAGAAGAATTTATAGAATACCATGAGCAATGATTTCTGCAATGAATTATCATAGGACATCTATAGTTACAACACTCGGCAGCCTACGAAAACCCTTGTTAAGTTCCAATCATAAACCAGTTCTACAGCTGTACCTCTGCTGTGATAAAGGAGCTGCCCAGGCTTATGATAATCCATGCGATCATCCCGCCCACCATGATCAGCTTCCTGTTATACCGGTCTCCGAGGTACCCGAAGACTGGAGCCAGCAGCATGAAACTGCAGATAAAAACTGTGAATAGATGAGCATTTTGCCAAAGAATGCCACGTATTTCATTTAATTAAATCCCTGAGTTATTCATTTACAGCACCACGCTGTAAACAGTCAGATTCTAGTCTGAATAGTCACAATCTTAACTATTAGAACTGTGCTTATTTTTTATAACAAGTAGCTCATAAAAAACACAAGGTCCATAATGAACAATGTATGAAAGCACTGAACTTGTGAAGTATTTACAGTATATTTTATCACATTATACAATGACAATTAACTCATTTAAAACTAAATCTGGGACAAAAAACATTATATCTGCAATTTATAAACATTATTATTGGTGCAACAAGCATATAGTTATTAATAAGTGTGATTTATATGAACGTCTATCTATCTATCTATCTATCTATCTATCTATCTATCTATCTATCTATCTATCTATCTATCTATCTATCTACTGTATCTATCTATCTACATACATATACCCACAAAGAAAGGCCCAAAAGTCTTTGAACACAAGTGAAATTGCTTATATTTTTTATTATTTTCTATTCACTCGTCATTGCTGTCGTTCTTCAGTCATATTATAGCATGTTTTCTGAACACGCGCTTCAGTTGAAGAGATTAGACATTAGATCACACATCTGCTTACATTTAAATAGTGCAGAATTTTGAATATGAAAAATACTTTCTTTCTTAATTTTGCTTCTGTTATAAATGTAAAATAGACTTATGGATAAATAAATAAATAAATAAATAAATAAATAAATGCGATAATATAATCGATCCATATATAATATTTGGAAAAGTATATATATATATATATATATATATATATATATATATATATATATATATATATATATATATTATTTATTTATTTATTTATTTTTTTCCCCCAAGGCTGCATACTTTAGATTTTCTTTTTCACAATGAGGCTGCAGATAAGGATTTCTTCTGAGATCTTGCCCATGTGGTTGATGTTTGTTTAAAAAATAAATAATGCTGCAGAGTAGAAGGTGCATCACCAATTGTTTATTGGCTAAACCTTCCTGCAGGCCCTTAGTGTCTCATGGGGTTTTGCTTTGCCTTTCTGCTCAGCATACAGACAGTTTTAACTGACAATTCTCTCTTCCTTCCAGACCTTTCTTTGATTTCCTGAGTTCTCCGTTAACTGCCATCTCTTTATGGCATTTCCTTCAGTGGAAATTGTGGGCTGGAATAACAGGATTATATCATTTTTATAGCTTTCCTTTACTTTAGAAGCATCAAGTAGATTCATTTTTAAATCCTTTACCAGCTAGTGCATCCATGTTTGCTGATTGTTAGCATTAGCAGCAATGTTTATATATATACATATATATATATATATATATATATATATATATATATATATATATATATATATATATATATATACACATCAAATATATCGGTCCGTCAACATTTGCAGAAATATTTTAATCAATTTGGTGCAGAGTTATTTTTTATGTCTTTTGGATGGGGTGCCATTACTTTTGCATATGACTGTCAAGACCTGCAGATTAGACTCAAATTTCTTTTCTTGAATTTTGTCACAAAAGTAATGATTTCTTCCATGTCACAAGATCAGATTTGAACAAAATGCATTAAATAATAAATAAGATAATATATCTGTATAATGAACTATACTTGTTCAGTGCTACGATGTGTCTTTGTAAATCTTCATAAATTTTATCCACTATAAGGAAAATGAGAATCACAACAGCTCGACACGAAACACAGACGGCACTTCCTGTTGAATCTTGTGGACAGACAGTTGATTTATTGATTACATTGAATGCCGTTTTTCTTTTTTGTTGGCAAAGGCATTGGTTAAAAAGAGTGCATGTTGTTGCACGGAATGTATTTTGGACATGAGAATGAACACATGATAAGTAAACCCTGTGACAAATTTATATCAGCATTGTAAACACAAGCCTTGGCATATGTTTGTGAGGTTTATAAATGAGTGTACAGGACTTAAGACCGCCTATGATGACTCTGCATTGCCAGATTCGACAGGAAGTGGTCTTACACTAGATATCACACCACACTATTAATACGATGTGCTCTTAAAGGCAGAGAGAAACTACTGATATTCTTTTTGATAACATATGTAATTACCTGTCTGTAATAGTCCAGATGTGCTGTCGCTGATATTAAAGTAATTCTGGAGGCTAGACAGAACTCCTAAAATCCAAAAACACAATGTGTATTACATAAAAGCATAATGATTCTTCTAAGTCTTAAGAATGGAGCTCCATCTTTTACCTGCGATGGTGTAGCGGTCCATGTAGTTGAGCATGTTCACGTAGCACAGCACAGCGACGGCGATGTAAGCTCTTCGGCGTGAAGGCATACTGCTGTTTGTATTACTGATGAGGGTTTGGGTCTCTTCTGGATCGCCGGCGATGGAGCCATAAAGATGGTTTGCGTTCATGGATGACCTTAAATGTATCTGTCCTTTAGGCCCTAATAAGCCTTGATGGGTCTCTTCATCCATGTTGAAGAACAGCTCTCATGTGTCTACTAGAGGAGAGAAGTTTAATAAGCTTCCACTAATGGGACTGAAAGAGTCATGCTATTTCTACACACAAAAATTTTATGTAAGTTCAACATAGGAATTGTTGTGTTGTTCTTCCTGGGGATCGTTTTGCTTTATGTCTCCAGTATGTTACTAAGAGTCATATACATATAAATACGAGAGTATATCTGCTGTTAGTCACTTGACACACTGCAGTAGTATAAAAGTAATAAAAAGATATAAATTTTACACAAAAATCCATCAATCTTCGCTAGTTCCTCAATAACTTCAAATAAATCTGATTCATTAGAACAAGAGAAGAAATTGGCATGGCTTGGCGTTGCAGAAAATGCATTATGTTAATTTGGGGTTGTTTGTGAAAATGTTTAGGCACCCCTGCTCTAGACATCATTTTAAAATCTAATGGTAGGTATATGATTATTTGTAATGGGGTTTTTTTTTTTTTTTTTTTTTTTTACAGAATTCATTTAAAAACAGTTTGGACCCGCTGATTGAGAGCCAAACAAGATGTTGTTCTGTGTGCTGAAGTGATTTCCACACAGTACTATGTAACCGAATCACAACAGCTCGACACGGAACACAGACGGCATTTCAGGTTTTGAGATAGTGAAAGCAACCGTCAGCTCAAAAACATTATCGTAAATCATATGACCTGCACAAGTGATCCACCAACCCTCTGGTACATAATTGAGGGATTCAAATGCTAATGCAACTTATCCAGGTATTTCAAATTCTTAATCATAAATTGGATAAATAAATACACTGACCTGAGTGCAGTCCTGAGATCTTGTACATTTCAATCCATGTATTTGTTCATCCTATGGCCTCTTCTTTTTTCTTTTTTTCTTTTTGGAGGCTCTGTGCTACCTTCGAGGTTGAGTGTGATTTCTATTTCATTTCTATAAACTACCTGATTATAAAGTTAGAACTGAGCCATGCCCTATCTCTCCTCCTCTTTCTGATCACATGCTTAAGAACAGTTCCTTTTTGTGAGCCAAAATATGCACACAGACTTTTTTGCTTCCTCCTCTCGACTGTACACTCCCTGAACAGCTTATAGAAACCATATAAAATGAAGCAAGATGTTATTTCTTATAAAGCATGTAGAACATAGCTCTGCACTGTGAGACATTCTGAACAGACATTCACTGTATTTTATTGTTTTGTCCAGTTCTCCTGAACTTTCCATGTTGCTGGCTGGAGATCGATACTAAAGCAGATCAGAGAACAAAACCTTTGACCAGTAGTTAAAAGATTAATCAGGGCACTAGGTCACAAGAAAACAAAGCTCACCACAAACTTTTTGAAAGCTTTGCACTACTGTCTCAAATTGGAATAATGAATTAACATTAACTAAGTTTCCATGTCGAACTACACAAGTGCATTAATGGGAAGTCGTTTGAAGAGAAAGTTACGTTATCTTGTTTCGTAACAGAGATGTAGACAGAGATGTGGACATTTGACACTTCATGAGAAAAAGAAGAAGACAACAACTTGTAATATAGCTCTGTCTTCTACAAGCCAAAATGTACATCTAATTATATGGAACTCTAACAAATTAGATTTGATTAGATGTAAGAGTATCGCAGTCTATTCAGAAACGTACAATTAGTTTGTAAGCTGTCTAATAGCCCGTTAATGATAATAATATTAGAGCAACATAAGGAGCGTAACATAAAAACTAATGCAAATCAATATTGTTATAGACATTGAACTTTTGTTGTCATAATTTCACCACATATGTAAGCAGTCTAAGTAACTAAGGCTTGGTTTATATGTTATACAACACACACACAACTGCACAACCAGTTTAGTTAAATTGACATAACGTGAGCAGGGTCAGAAAATTAATGACACAAAGTGTAAGGCATTAATGCGTACTACAGGGAACACCAGGTAAGGTAAGGTGTTCATGCACTAATTATACATAGCCAATCTGACTACAGGTTTTTTGGGAAGTAGGAGGAAAACAGAGAAACAGGAGGCTAAAAGTACATCAAGGAGCATCTCAGTAACCAGAGTTCAGGACTCTACCAGGGGCCCTAATCATGCTGCCTTTTATATCCTTTATTTCATTTTAATTATTCTAACACGGCATGGAGTTCTCCCAGTGCTTCATGGGTTTCCTCTGGGAACAACAGCTTTCTTTTCAGTCCAAAGACATGCGTTGTAGACTAATTAGCATTATTAAATTGTCCATATAGTGTGTGTGTGGTGTGCGTGTGTGTGTATATGTGTGTGTGTGTGTGTGTATGTGCACCCCATCCAGCGTTCCCCCACCTTCTGCCCTGAGTCATTTAGGATAGGCTCCAGGCTCCCGACAACCCTATATTGGAAAGGCAATACAAAAACATGGATGATGGTATTCTGCCCCCTTAGAGGACAAATAACTAGACGTTTTACTGTTTATCATTTACTTTGTTAGATGACGTTCTTTGCACGTGTGTTTTTCTCTCTCCACCAGAAACCCAGAAGTTTCTTCTCTTTTCTTATACTCTATAGTCTATGGTTTTATTATTGCTTATTGACTAACTTTCTGCTTCCCTAATAAACCACAGATTCACTTATTAATCAGAATTAAAGGATGCTGACTTAGTCGAGAAATATGCCTACACTATTATGAGGATTTATTAATATCTTAGAATATAATATCTTACAAGTTTAGTTTTAAAACCTGGCTGTATTTCATGTGCTGTGGAAAAGAAGACAAAACACATTTGTTTGTTTTTCAGTGTCAGGAATCTTGGTCATTGAATATTATATATTTGATATACATATTACTATGTTATGCATAATATAACATTTGTATTATAATTAAAATAATATAATTGCTTTAGTTTCTCCGTCAAAAGAAAAAAAATATATTTTAATGCTGAATTTGAGAAATTTTGTAACAATTAACAAGACAAACCTGGGAAATGCAAGGTATAAAGTACCAAGTAAACACAGTGTGTGGTTTTGGTTTTATTTTTCCAGTGAACTCAGTGAGTTTAACTGAATTGATTTTGTAACATATTTCATCACTGGGGAGGCACGGTGGCTTAGTGGTTAGCACGTTCGCCTCACACCTCCAGGGTTGGGGGTTCGATTCCCACCTCCACGTTGTGTGTGTGGAGTTTGCATGTTCTCCCCGTGTCTCGGGGGTTTCCTCCGGGTACTACAGATTCCTCCCCCGGTCCAAAGACATGCATGGTAGGTTGATTGGCATCTCTGGAAAATTGTCCGTAGTGTGAGTGCGTGAGTGAATGAGAGTGTGTGTGAGTGTGCCCTGCGATGGGTTGGCACTCCGTCCAGGGTGTATCCTGCCTTGATGCCCGATGACGCCTGAGATAGGCACAGGCTCCACATGACCCGAGGTAGTTCGGATAAGCAGTAGAAAATGAATGAATGAATGAATTTTATCACTGTTCCTGTTTCAGGGGCGAGTGGTTTGAATTTTAAGTCTCCATCTAGTGGTGAAGCATCTTATCTACCTAATAACACACACACACAAACACACACACACACACACTACACACACACACCACACACACAACATACACACACACTCCACACTGATTCTGATTCAGATTCTGATTCTGAATCAGATTCTGAATCAGAATCAGAATCAGAATCAAATTTATTGGACAAGTGTGTTGTCACACACAAGGAATTTGGTTCCAGCTGTTTGTGACTATCAAAAGTACAGACATAAATAACACAAGTACAGAAGCAGTAATATTCATGCTGAAATATTTATTCTGTGACATTTAGTCTGTATCAGCTGACGATTGTGATTCCAAAATAAATCATTCGCTTAGCGCATGCGCAAACGAGCTCGCTTTTCTCGTGGCCTCGTTTGAGATACTGCGCATGCGCGCACCGGATCAGAATGTTGAGCAAAACGAAATAGAGGAGACAGACAGACAGCGACGAATATTTATACCGTGTGCTTCTTTATCTTAGTTTAGTTTGAACGTGTATTAAACTTATAGTACAACAGATATAACGATGACGGAGCCCCAGTCAGCGCTGTTACTCAGGAGGCAGTTGGCAGGTAATTCAGCAACGACTGGAATGAAAGTGGCTAAGCTAAAAGCTAACTGTAAACCGGTAGCGTGTTAGCCAAGCTAAGCTAAGCTAATCGACTTCTCCGCTCGTGTTTCTGTTCTTTGTTTTGCTAAACAACTTAAATTAATAAATAACAGTCGGTAGAAACGTACACATTGTCGCTCTGATGTCAGTAGACACATTTGTTTGTGTTCCTTTTCAGTTTATTCAGTTAAAATTGTAAGTTTTTACAGAATCTCTGGCCTGTGCAGCCGGCCGGCAGTGTTGCTCAATGCTATTTAGCTTTGCTAGCGTTAAATGCTTACGTATTGACGTCTATCAAGCCACGTCTAGCCAGCAGCCTTTCCTTTTTTTCTTCATTGCCCCCGTTTGTTATTCTTGTCTCTGAAATAAGATGCTTATTTCACGTTATTGTGACTATCTGCCATGTTTGTTCTCGTCGGTATAGCAGTGTTTAACGGGCGACGTGTTGTGTTCACGATTGCTGCAGCAGGGTAATCATATCCCTTTGTTTTTCCTCAGCTAGCAAGCTAAAGTTAGCAGGCTTCGGTTAGCCAACTTCTAGCCAAAGGGTCTCACAGCAACAGCAGCAACATCTGATTGCACGTTAGAAGTGTTTGTGTCGTTAACACGCAGGCGACGATTTGTTTTTAATTTAAGACGTATATACGTGTTGTGGTTTTCTCTCTGCTCTTTCTACCACCTATAGGAGTGTTTTGATATCAGTGTGACAGCTCACAGCTTTGCTTTGGGGTTCCATAATTTCTATATTACACTGATCTCATGGATTGATGACAATCTCAGTATGACATAAAAAATTGTCATTGTGATCTTTTTTAATAACAAATAAGACGGTTCACGTCATTTTGTATTTCTAGGTTAAAAACGTACGCCCACGTGTTAATACATTACATTTATACCTTCCAGCAGGTCTTATCTTTAGAGTTGTATAATCTCCATCAAAAACATCTTTAAACTAATGTAAATAGGTCAAAAAAAATTTCTAAAATAATTTTGTGTAAAATTAATTGTTTTATTAACTGTAAGTTTTAGCAATACACAGTGTTGAAATGGATATTGTTGGAAACTCAAATTACTATTGCCATGTTTTTTTACGTGCATTCTCAGCTTCAACTATTTTCTCTGTCTATAGTCAACAGCAGACAAAACTACAACCGAACTGACTGCTTATACAAACCAGATTTCCCCAACTGTTTTTACTTTTACAGTGATTTGGCTCGAAAAGTGTAAGTGTTGTGCAATGTTTATTGAACACCATATCCCTAACATTTAGAATCCGCATAGAACACCCAGGACGTGTGTGTGTAGCAGCTAGAACATTTGTTTTTATTGCCAAATGTTCACAGCTGAGAGTGAGCACCTCAAAGTCTGTCCTGGCACCATGCCAAAGATCCTCTCTATCCAGGCACCGTAGAGAAATCCTCAGGACCCTGTCTGGAACAGCTCAATTCACCCCCTTTCCAGCTAGAGCAGATTGCTGAATTGGAATCAATCATGTTATGAGTGATTCCCTTAGTACCAGTGTGAACTCACTGAACCCCACTTATGCTCTGAGCAGCTGGATTGAGGAGGGGGGAAATGGCTTGTGCATTGTCATTTTAGCCCTGATTTCACAGTTACTAGCTAAATTTGGTGCTATGCAAATGCACACCGCATGCTCAAGTGGTGTTACAGGTTCAGCGATACAATTTTCTCAGTCTGTAAGCGATTACAGAGGCTCTGCTGAATTGTGTAGAGTGAAACCTCCTGCATGTAGTTGAAAGTGCAATGATGAGAAACAGCCAATAAGCATCTGAGAGAAAATCTAATTCATTTTCTCTAATGCGCATCAGATCTCTCAGAATCAGGTTTATTGGCCAAGTGTGTTGACATACACAAGGAATTTGGTTCCAGCTGTTTGTGACTCTCAAAAGTACAGACATAAATAACACTATACAAGAGAAGTTAATACAGACTGTATATACAAGACAATGCAAATGTGATACAATAGACACTATGAGTATTAAATATAAATACAGAATCTCTGAATGAAGTTTGTCAAAATGAGGGCAAAATGTAAGAACTGTAACATTGATTCGGTAGGAAATTATTTGACCTGGTTGCCAATAAGACAAAAAAATAATTATCCCTGACAGCATGAAGTAAAAAAAAATAGTATTTTATTTATTTATTCATTTATTCTTATTTATTTATTTTTTTATTTTTTTTTTTGCACTGTACCTGTAGTTCTTTTTGCAGAACAGACAAACGGTCATAGAGGCTTGCCAAACTGAAGATGGTGCCATAAGTAAACGTAGAGCATTATCTCTTTAGGAACAACTGAATATAAAACTGAAATAAGAATATATTACCTACACATGCATGTGCTGGTGAACAGCAGCCCTGATAAACAACATGTGGCTTATTTACTTTAGAAACCCTTTTGTGTTCTGAGTGAAAACATTCGGTGCTTTCTGTTTGGCAGCACAGACAAGGGAAGCTGTTAGAAAGCTGTTGTCAGAAAAGAGCTGTTGTGCAGCTTTGCTGTCAGACAGCAGGTTAAATAACATGCACGTACAATACCAAATGGCTAAAAAGGAAAAAAAAATTGATTGCTGCAGAAAGAATGGTTTAAATCATCTATTTGTGATTCTCGATACCATCATACCAAGCCGAATTTACAGAAATTTAAGTAGTTTGTGGAAATGCTGTGCTGAAATTTTCCCTCTGCCCATCTCTGTGATGTGACTCTGAAATATTTTAAATGCCACTTAAATAATACCATATTATGCTGTACAACTTTCCTCAAATTGCCCTTAGATTGCTCTTGCGTCGCCGTTGAGATTTAGAGGAAAGCTAAAATTACACCAACACCTTCTCTGTATCTCAGTATCTTTGGAGAAGTCTGAAGTAGCATTTGGTCGATATAATTTCCTCATGTAAAGGATTAGTTCAGAAATTAATTTCAGCACCATTTAACACGGCAGAAGTACCTGTTAGAGTTGATTGGGTATACTAGTCGTTTGTAAAAAAAAAAAAAACAATGTGTAAATATCTGGGTATTTTCTGTATCTGGTTTGTACACTGTTCTTGTGTATGTCAGCTTTAGTGTGTCCCATACCCTGTGTAATAGTCATTCACTTTTAACTGCAGGTCATTTCCTTTTCTAGATGCTTCTACTTTGTATAATTGGGTCAGAATGCTTGTATGATTCAGTTGCTTACAAAAGCCGACACCACAGGCAGCCACTTATTTCATCAACATGTTCTGTGTTCCTTCAGTCCTCTGTAATTGTTTTGCTGCGCTTCATAAGCAGATCAGAAGTCCGTGCCAGACCAGTCCTCACAACTTGCACGGACAATCAGGCAACACCCAGAGCTCATAGATTTACACCGTGTGCTTCCAGCTCTGTGCTGTTTAACTGGAGTTTGGCCACAAACAGGAACCTGAGCTCCTTTCATACTGATCTGAAATCAGGTCTGCAGTATCCATTAGAAGCTATGTTTAGGACAAGGACAGGGGAGGGTGGTCCATCTTCCTTTCTGGAGCTTCAGAGCAGTCTGCGGTTTCCAGGATTTCTTTCACCTGGGGGATTTTTTTTTTAAGGCATTCAAATTGTCTCATTGACTGTCTTAAATGTCTTACGGTTTTCTCTTCAGTTAGAATTTGAAGTATTAAGCTTCACTTAAATTGTGCTACCATCATAAAATACAATCTCTTCAACTTCATATGGGCCATATTTATTGTCTAGGAATTTTGATACTTTTCTTTCCTCATTGAACAAGTCCAACTTCATGTTTATAATGTCCTTTTAAATCCTATTTTTTTCCTTTTTGTAAATATGCGGTGTAATTAATGAAGATATGTGAAGCTAAACCACTGTTTCTATTTATCTCGCTGCTGTTATAAGCTGAATAACCGAGGAAAGGTGGTGCATTGAGCAAAAAAAGTGTGTCGTGCTGCTAAGCCAAAAATAGATTGTTTTGTTTTTCCTCTAGTCAGCAATAACATGTCCTTCCGCACGATATCTAGCCCATCGTTCATGATAAAGTTTTAGACATGATGGGAATGATGGCAGCAATGGTAGCAATGTAACAAATAGTTTCTGTGCAGTACGTAACATAAAAAATGAACAGGTAAACAGTAATGCATAGCAAAATGTGGTGTTTTATGTAATGCGTGGTGAGAACCGTTTGATCATACACTGTGACAATCCTTGCTGTCATACAGGGCTCTAAGCAGAACTACAAAGTAGTTTATCATTAAACTTTGACAACATTTCAGTCTCAGCATCACTTCACATGAATTTCTGACCCTTTATCGAACACATTGGGTATGAGAGTATGTAAGTGTATGTGAAAAAGTGGCTTTCAGGTGATGAGCGACTTCGTGCAGTGGGCTTCTTGTGAATAGAATAGAAAACTTGTTTGTTTGGGGTTGTGTGTGATTTCCTCTGTTACATTGTTCTGTCTATACCTTAAGAACTATTGCAGCTGTTATACTGAAGCAACCATCAAAAGGCTTTTAATGGTCAGTGTCCTGTTTACTGGTGCTCAAAGCAATCACAGGATAAAGCAGCGATACAATTTACTCCTTTCCAGCCTGACACACACACACACACACACACACACACAAGCATTTCCCCATCATTAACAACTATCTTTGTCTCTCTTTCAGAATTGAATAAAAATCCAGTGGAAGGCTTCTCTGCAGGACTGATAGATGATAATGACCTCTACAGATGGGAAGTGCTAATAATTGGTCCTCCTGATACACTCTAGTAAGTACGTCTCCTGTTTTTACTGCACCCCTGACCTAGCTGGAGAATGGAGTAATGGGACAGAATCTAATTGTTTTCTGTATTAGATTGTGTCGTACTTTTCTGCATTTATTAAAGGTTTTAGCCCTGGTCTGGAGTCAGCTGTGGAAGGTTATGTGCTGGTTTTCACCACGCCCAATTCAAATATAGTTCCTTCCAAACCAAACAAATGCTCAGTTATGCTGCTTGTTGACTATTAAATATATTAATGATAAAAAAATGCTAAAAAAAAATAATACAAGTACTAGGAAATGAATACAATGTAAATGAGAGCATGCTAGCTAGGAGTGTGGTAACTGTGGATTAAGAGGATTGCTCTGTGTAAACTGTGGTGTTATGCAGTTATTGGGCTGCGGAGGGATTAAAAACAAGCTACAATCTGTTTGTAGGTATGAAGATTTTACACAAACTGTAATAATCATAAATGATCCTGTATTTGGATTTAATGTGGTAACATCTTACTGAATAGCCTCTGATGTGGTGTGTAATCTGCTGCTGGATTTCTTTTACTAAAACTTACATGTTTTCTGTGGCTCAAGCTCAGATTGGAACATGTGACCAATGGTGATAATCAAAGTAGTTTGTTGTCTGGCATTTTTGCACTTTCTAAACACTTATTTTGTGTCTACAGTGAAGGTGGAGTGTTCAAAGCACATCTCACGTTTCCCAAAGACTATCCTCTCAGGCCTCCCAAAATGAAATTCATCACAGAAATATGGCACCCAAATGGTAAAGGTTTCACTTTCTTCAATATTGATATTTAACGATTGATGTTTTTCCTCTGCATAGAAATCTGGGAATTCTGAAGAGAATAGGGAAACTGACGAGTGATCTGTTTCTTGTCAAATATTTAACCATGAGTAGCAGTGACCTTTAAAACCGTTTGCAGTGTTAGTGTTAATTTGGTGGCACATGTTTGCTTTAATGATTGAAGCCTGTTGTTAACATGCAGTCTGTGCGATCTGATTTTTAAGTGTTAAATACAGACATAAGCATGGTATCACTCAGCACGTTTGGAGGTAGTATTGGGAAGGGTGTCCAAGCTTATCTGCAAAGGGCCGGTTGGCACGCCAGTCCACCGAAACCTGCACCCACGCCAGTCTTTTCCAGATAAGATTGGACACCTCTGGGGTGTAATATATACCCACATAATATCTGTGGGGCAAATGGGAAAGGTCTGGATGTGTCCCGGACCAAGTAATTGATTGCATCTGTATTGTAGCTGAATGCATAATCAGTGTGGAAATTATGCTAAATGATGGAGCTCTCCATTGTTAGGCTAATGGCTTAACGAGATGCTATAACAGAGACAAATTCAGCTGCATTTCATAGCTTTTTTTCCATTGCCATGTCTCTCATTCATTCAGAAGTTTTGTTAGCAGACCACGTGAATGAAGCATTAAAAAAGCCCATATAGGTAAAAGAATGGTTTAGCTGGTCATTTCTACCTCAAAATAAATTCAGCAGAAGACGGGTGTCAAGGAGAGGTCACTGGAGTTTAACTGACTTTTATACCACACATTTAATTACACAGCAGATCAGCCCGCATGATGTGATCACTTCAGCTCCAGAGTTAACGCTTTCTAATGTCCTGTTCTTGGTCTTATTTTCAGTTGACAAGAACGGCGACGTTTGTATTTCAATTTTGCACGAGCCGGGGGAAGACAAGTACGGTTACGAAAAGCCAGAAGAGCGTTGGCTTCCCATTCACACAGTGGAGACCATCATGATTAGTGTCATTTCTATGCTAGCTGATCCAAACGGAGACTCCCCTGCCAACGTGGATGCAGCAGTAAGTCTCCCTTCAAGAACACCCCAGTTTAGAATCTGTTTTATTTCAGATGACTTTTCTATCTGATGGTAGTGAGTCTGTGGTTCGTAAAGTTTTTTTATTTAAATATTTCAGAAAGAGTGGAGGGAAGACCGACATGGCGAATTCAAGAGGAAAGTTGCTCGTTGTGTACGAAAGAGCCAAGAGACGGCCTTTGACTGATATTCATCCAGCAGCTTGTAGCATCACTAATTTCAGGGTATGTGTTGAACTTTGCCCATGTGCTTTTATAGCCAAGATCCCATGACAAGTTTATTCACCAGTCAGGAACAAATGAAGGTTGCCAGAGCATAATAAAGTAGGAAAAAGATTCCTGCTTTTAATCTAGTGCGTCGTGCCACTAGATAAACATGAAATATAAAAACTAAACCTGTTGAGTGCGGAGCTTATTATTCAGAAGTCATTAGACTGTTTGTGTGTGGTGTTGGAGCTAAACTTTTGTCATGGGTAACCTGTTTGAACACGATTTAGTGCAGAAAGCATGCAATTTTATTATTATTTTGGGTTCAGGCCCAGAGTGGGAACCTAAAGTTAAATGTAGTTTGGTAATTCTGATTTAAACCAATAAAACTGCATTCATGCATTTGATTTTTTTTTTTAACCAATCAAACCAAATGATTTTAAGTTTTTAATCATGTACGTTTATTTGCCCACATTAATCGTCCTTGTGGCTAATACTTAGGTCTTATGTAACTTGGGAACAAGATAAAAATCCACTCTTCCAACAGTTAGGCCATATTTAATCGCCATAATTATATGCTCACCAAAATGGGCTTAAGGACTCTGCATGTCAGCCACTTTCCCATCATAAAACTGCAAAGGAAAATCAGTGGCTCTGTTATGGACTGGACACGTTTTGTTGATGGTTGGAGTCCCCTTGGAGCAGGGATTTCTAAATTGACCACTCTGCATTTTGTTATTTTATACTATGCATCTGCAGTTTAATAGCGTATCGATATGTAGGCTTCTGCTGACTCAGCGTTTAATTTTGTTTATTTCTGTCTTTTTCAGGTATCCAGTCGAGAAACAACATGGCACTGTTTTCCTGCACTCTACCACCCTATTGCCGGATTCTTCTTGATTGAGCGTTGGCAGAAACAAGCTTGCATCAATAGGCTGCAATAGAACAATAACGGCTCGTCCAGATACGGACGGAACGTGCCAAGCAAATGCCAACATCCAAAAAAAGAGAGAAAAACCATAACATAAGATGATTACACATTTTTACGCAAGTTTATGAACTGATACAACATTCAGGAAAGAAATTGTAAAGACCTGTAAATAGCACAGACATAAAAAAAAAAACCCGGATAATATATAAGACTCCTTGTATCCATCCAGCAAAACACTTAGTACCAAATAAATAGCGCTTTCTGTAGGTAGAATTTTGAGTCCTTTTTAAAAATAAAATCTCAAACAACGGTTCATTTCTCCTTTCCTCTCCCCAGCAGCTTATCATGTAGTACTCATCAATTCTTTTACAGGTCAAGGAAGATGTGTAGCAATTGCAAAAGTCAGTCCCCCACCCCTCTCGTAGATTATCATTGTCTATGAGCCTCACATTGACAACCTAGGAATAAACAAGGTGTGTGTTCATTAATGGCATGTAGTATTTGAGGGAGGGTTTGATGGGATTTGGCGCTATCGATGTTCAGCATGTCATGTGATCAGTCGGACATTCATTTAGGGACGCTTGAAGTAAAAATTAATTAATGTAAAGTATGGAAAAGACGATTGTTTCTGAAATCAACGAGCAATTGGGTTGGTTTTAACTTGTGGGGGTGGGATGGTGATGGGGTGGGGGTGGGACCAGGGGTGTGTCCCTGCTTTGGCTCTAGAAGTTCCACTAAACGGGCCTGCACCTGTGTTTGGTTCTACGGTGAGATTTCAGCGGTGGGAAGGCTGACGAGGAAACCCATCAGATGTGATAACCTGCATGTTTATGCTCAAAGCTTTTAATTTGTTCTTTGTCTTCGTTTCAAAAGTGCCTCAGATTGAAATTGCTTGGCTTGTTGCACCTCCTGCATTGGATCTGGAGCTTAAAACGGGAGATATTGAGAAATCTCCATGTGCTCCTTCAGGCTCGTATCGATGTTTTTTTTTTTTTGTTTGTTTTTTTTTCCTCCTCCTCTTTCCCTTTTCTTTTTATTGTTTTAATCCTTTGTACCAGCAGTAATGGATTATTAAAGACAATTTGGTGTAGCAATAACGGCCCCTTTGCCCAGCTGTGCGTGTAGTATGTCCTATTTCCCCACAATGTGTGAAGTTTCAATATTCAGATAAAATTTAGAAACAGGTAAACATTTATGCATAAGTTTTTGCTCATTATTTGAGAATTTTTTGGCAGGTTTTTTTTTTTTCGTGTGTGTGTTGTCTTCAATAGGATTCGGTAAGCATGCTTTAAACTGTAGGATTCTCACAAGCAGTTTCTTGGATTTTGTTCAGAAAGGGTGTGTACGTATATATGCGAGCGTGTGTGTGTTCGAATGTTTAAATGAGAGTGTTTGTGTTTCACCATCCTGCTACTCCCTACAATCCTTTATTCTCCGTTTAATTTTATTCTGGCTCTGACAGACTACTGCAGTTCTCTTGCCTAATGTACAAAGACAAAATACTGATGTATATTTTTCATGTTATGGAAGTTGTCTCCTCTAGTGAATTCTTCTAAAATATAATTTTTTTTCCAATACCCCTGGTCTTCCTTCATCTGTCAATTTAATTGTGTTGCTTTTTTGTGTACAGTTTCAGATTAGGGCATTGGATATAGCACTAGTAAATGGGAATAGATCTGTATGTAGTGCTAATGATCATGCAGACACTGGTTGAGCAAAGTGATAAAATGTTGCACAAATAATATTAATGATAATTATTATTATTATTATTATTATTATTAAACCTTAAATCACACATTGGACCTCAATGAATGAAATATTCTAGTAAAAAAAATCTACTTGTGTATGTTATGCTATTTATTGAGAACAAAATTGTGATCCACTGAAAATTTGTCAACCCATTGAGGGCAGGAATCAAAATCGCACCATAATTCAATGTAAGAAATTTTAAATTACAGGCTGATCCAACTTTCATCAGTCTGTGCTGCTAGGTGGTTGGTTCGGGTGCTGCAATACATAACATCCCAGAGGTTCTCAATTAGTTTCAGGTCTGGGGAAACATGGGCCAGCATGCAAGAGGAAAAATATTGTGGGGAAAATATAAAATCAGTTCCAAATAATATATTAATATACATGACTTGCTATGTGTAATTTGATACTAAAATGTTAACATTTTACCTGATGTTAAATAATGTTATGGAAATAACATGTACATTCTTATCCTTTAATGGATGACTTGTGGTTAAGAGGTTTCAGTCATGAGCTGTTAGGCAGACATCCATGAAGACGTGAGGTGTGAAGGTTGGAGGTGAAGAACTCCGCAGAGCCCTGACATCACCTCAGACCTCCTTATACAACATCAGTGTCTGATCTCACTAATGCTATTGTGGCTGAATAAACCCAAAACCCTATAGCTGCACTCCAGCACCTAGTGGAAAGCCTTCTCTGAAGAATGTAGCTTATTCTAACAGCAACAGACGATTAAATGTGGAACACAATGCACTTATGGCTGTACGTGGTCAGGTGTCCACATGCCTTTGGCTTTAAAATTCATGCAAATGATCACATTAAATAGATAGGTTCAGAATTTAATAAACTTGAAACAGGCACAAACATCACAACTACTTTTGTTTTCAATCCACTTCACAATGAAGGCTTGAATGCTGAATGTTTGACCGCTCTGAAAGCGTCTATTTTCTCTGAGAATCCAGGATGATTCACTATTGATCTGGTTTACATAAAATCTGTAATTTTTACATTTCAATACACATTTTGGGTTCTGCATTTTTTTTTTTAAATATTTTTTGCATTTATGTTTTTTTTATCTTTTATTTTATTTTTTATTTTTTTATTCGAGGGCGAGTGCATAGTGACTTACTGGTCATATGTTGGCTTTGGTGTTGGGGGTTCGATTCCCGTCTCCACCCTGTACATGGAGTTTGCATGTTCTCTCCTTGCTTCAGGTTCTCCAGTTTCCTTCCCCAAATCAAAAGCATGCATTATAGGCTGATTGGCATTGCTAAATTGTCTGTAATGTGTGATTACACCCTGAAATGAGTCGCCACCATTTCACTTTCCACCCTTGGATAGGCTCCAAGTTCTTTTGTAGGTTTATAAGGTAAGTGGATGTTAGGGCTCTGATTTTTACTATCTGAAATGTTACACCTAGCAATTTTATATTGACAAATATGTAAATATATATAGAAAATAAAAATACACCACATTTGGGGGGGGTGGTAGGGTAAATAATAATGCAATAAATATATAACCTTCAAATTCAAGTACTTTTGTCAGTTCCGTATGTACATGCCTTTGGTTCCAAGATTAAATAAAATATTTTAATGGCTCCAATAAATAAATATATTTTTTTCTAACATACATAATATTCTAAAATTAGGATTTAAGTTGTTCAGTGAAGAAAAAAATATTTATTTATTTATTTATTTGTTTGTTTTACTTTACACACTGCAATGGTCAATGGCTGCAAAATATATTGTCCTTATAAATATAAATATTCAGCATGACACTGTTGATGGCTCCTCCTAACCTCCCCACCCTCACCCCCACCCCCACCCCCACCCCCACCCCCACCCCCCGTGCGCGTCTCTGTAATCTCGCGATACTTACCCTGCGGTTCCACTGTCTTCTCGCGAGAACACACAAGCAGCCGCGGAACCAACATGGCGGAAGGTACGAAAACGATTTCTTCTGTTTTCACGTCCTTTCCCGTCTACCTTATACGCTGATTTCGTATCGACCTAACCTCTAAGCGTGTACTTAAATGCATTTGCGTCGTGTTTTACGTCTGTAAACGAGCGTTTGCGCTCTAGCACTAGCTTGTTATTGCGTATGTGTGCTAAGTGTAAGCTGGTGGGTTGGGCGGTGGTTGAGGTGAAAATTCACAATAATGCTGAATAAAACCTTTTATTATTTTACCTCAGAATTTCTGGTCGGCTTGTTGTAGTTGGTTTGTGTTCGTCTTGAGCCTGTCGGGTCACAAAATTGGCCTTGTATCTTAACAAAAGCCGAAATAGTGAGATATCAACAATTGTCATTAGCCTCACGCGCACATAACGGTTATCTGTTTGTTCACTACGGCTCACAATTGGCTCACTATATGTATGTTATACAGTACAAGTTCTTTAGGTTATATGTAGTGCACTAGTCGGAGGATCCCAAGATCCATTGAGATAACATTTACTCTGTGTAGGGAAGCAGATCTGGCGTGTTCTATTTTTCGAGCTAAAAAGTACCAAAAGTATTGGCACCCATGCTGGTGAGTTCTGTGATTCTTTTAAGAAGGTTAGCATAGTTTTTTTTTTTTTTTTTTTTTTTTTTAAGCATGAGTAAATTTTACAGCTGTTGTGTAACTTTTGTGCTTATATATAGGCCTTTAAACGGCTTTATTGTGCCCATTGACCTCCTGAGGAACAAAGCTGATGACTCTATGCTTTATCATTGTGGGAAGAAAGCTGAATAAATGACACGGATTTAGTTTCATCCTAATTATTAGTTTATAAAGACTCTATAGGGAGAGACTATACACTATAATTAGCTCTTGAATCAAAAGCTGTGGTGTTTTAGTATACAGCATATCCATAAGAGACATGTTGGTGTTGCTTGAGCGTTAAATTGTTCCTCCTACTCAGTCATGTGGTTTGGTGGAAGTCTTCTAACTTGTACACCAATCATCGTGAAGGCACACAGTCCCCCAGCCAGTGCAAAGCAAAGACAAAGCGAAATGACAAGCTGCTATACAGAGTGATTGTAAAGAGGAAGGAACTTGGCTCGCAGAATTTGTGCCAAGCCGTCAAATTCCAGTGTCCTCCCGGTTCAGGAGAAGTGAGCACTGTGAGGAGGATGTGGAGGTTCATTATTGGTTCTAGGCCGCACACGTTTAGACAGATCTCAGAGGAAGCTTTTGAGATTTAGTCATAAATCCGGTTTGTCTTCCTAAAAAGTTGGGAAACGTGATAACCGTCTATGTTGTAGATGCACTGCATTACGTTCTGTTGCCATTAGTCCCTCTTGGAAAGTTAGTGTGATCAGGAAGTAGCTTTTAGTCTGCTGCCTCAGCAGGTATTTTTTCTTCTTTTGGCTTTTTATTAAACACAGGTCATACCCATTTCCCATTCTGTTTTTGATATTCTGTGTGTCTGCCTGCCTGTGTGTCTGCCTGTCTGTCTGTCTGTGTGTGTGTGTGTGTCTGCCTGCCTGTGTGTGTGCCTGCCTGCCTGTGTGTGTGTCTGCCTGCCTGCCTGTGTGTGTGTCTGCCTGCCTGCCTGCCTGTGTGTGTGTCTGCCTGCCTGCCTGTGTGTGTGTCTGCCTGCCTGCCTGTGTGTGTGTCTGCCTGCCTGCCTGTGTGTGTGTCTGCCTGCCTGCCTGTGTGTGTGTCTGCCTGCCTGTGTGTGTGTGTCTGCCTGCCTGTGTGTGTGTCTGCCTGCCTGCCTGTGTGTGTGTCTGCCTGCCTGTGTGTGTGTGTCTGCCTGCCTGTGTGTGTGTCTGCCTGCCTGCCTGTGTGTGTGTCTGCCTGCCTGCCTGTGTGTGTGTCTGCCTGCCTGCCTGTGTGTGTGTCTGCCTGCCTGCCTGTGTGTGTGTCTGCCTGCCTGCGTGTGTGTCTGCCTGCCTGCGTGTGTGTGTGTCTGCCTGCCTGTGTGTGTGTGTCTGCCTGCCTGTGTGTGTGTGTCTGCCTGCCTGTGTGTGTGTGTCTGCCTGCCTGTGTGTGTGTGTCTGCCTGCCTGTGTGTGTGTGTCTGCCTGCCTGTGTGTGTGTGTCTGCCTGCCTGTGTGTGTGTGTCTGCCTGCCTGTGTGTGTGTGTCTGCCTGCCTGTGTGTGTGTGTCTGCCTGCCTGTGTGTGTGTGTCTGCCTGCCTGTGTGTGTGTGTCTGCCTGCCTGTGTGTGTGTGTCTGCCTGCCTGTGTGTGTGTGTCTGCCTGCCTGTGTGTGTGTGTCTGCCTGCCTGTGTGTGTGTGTCTGCCTGCCTGTGTGTGTGTGTCTGCCTGCCTGTGTGTGTGTGTCTGCCTGCCTGTGTGTGTGTGTCTGCCTGCCTGTGTGTGTGTGTCTGCCTGCCTGTGTGTGTGTGTCTGCCTGCCTGTGTGTGTGTGTCTGCCTGCCTGTGTGTGTGTCTGCCTGCCTGTGTGTGTGTCTGCCTGCCTGTGTGTGTGTGTCTGCCTGCCTGTGTGTGTGTGTCTGCCTGCCTGTGTGTGTGTGTCTGCCTGCCTGTGTGTGTGTGTCTGCCTGCCTGTGTGTGTGTGTCTGCCTGCCTGTGTGTGTGTGTCTGCCTGCCTGTGTGTGTGTGTCTGCCTGCCTGTGTGTGTGTGTCTGCCTGCCTGTGTGTGTGTGTCTGCCTGCCTGTGTGTGTGTGTCTGCCTGCCTGTGTGTGTGTGTCTGCCTGCCTGTGTGTGTGTGTCTGCCTGCCTGTGTGTGTGTGTCTGCCTGCCTGTGTGTGTGTGTCTGCCTGCCTGTGTGTGTGTGTCTGCCTGCCTGTGTGTGTGTGTCTGCCTGCCTGTGTGTGTGTGTCTGCCTGCCTGTGTGTGTGTGTCTGCCTGCCTGTGTGTGTGTGTCTGCCTGCCTGTGTGTGTGTGTCTGCCTGCCTGTGTGTGTGTGTCTGCCTGCCTGTGTGTGTGTGTCTGCCTGCCTGTGTGTGTGTGTCTGCCTGCCTGTGTGTGTGTGTCTGCCTGCCTGTGTGTGTGTGTCTGCCTGCCTGTGTGTGTGTGTCTGCCTGCCTGTGTGTGTGTGTCTGCCTGCCTGTGTGTGTGTGTCTGCCTGCCTGTGTGTGTGTGTCTGCCTGCCTGTGTGTGTGTGTCTGCCTGCCTGTGTGTGTGTGTCTGCCTGCCTGTGTGTGTGTGTCTGCCTGCCTGTGTGTGTGTGTCTGCCTGCCTGTGTGTGTGTGTCTGCCTGCCTGTGTGTGTGTGTCTGCCTGCCTGTGTGTGTGTGTCTGCCTGCCTGTGTGTGTGTGTCTGCCTGCCTGTGTGTGTGTGTCTGCCTGCCTGTGTGTGTGTGTCTGCCTGCCTGTGTGTGTGTCTGCCTGCCTGCCTGTGTGTGTGTCTGCCTGCCTGTGTGTGTGTGTCTGCCTGCCTGTGTGTGTGTGTCTGCCTGCCTGTGTGTGTGTGTCTGCCTGCCTGTGTGTGTGTGTCTGCCTGCCTGTGTGTGTGTGTCTGCCTGCCTGTGTGTGTGTGTCTGCCTGCCTGTGTGTGTGTGTCTGCCTGCCTGTGTGTGTGTGTCTGCCTGCCTGTGTGTGTGTGTCTGCCTGCCTGTGTGTGTGTGTCTGCCTGCCTGTGTGTGTGTGTCTGCCTGCCTGTGTGTGTGTGTCTGCCTGCCTGTGTGTGTGTGTCTGCCTGCCTGTGTGTGTGTGTCTGCCTGCCTGTGTGTGTGTGTCTGCCTGCCTGTGTGTGTGTGTCTGCCTGCCTGTGTGTGTGTGTCTGCCTGCCTGTGTGTGTGTGTCTGCCTGCCTGTGTGTGTGTGTCTGCCTGCCTGTGTGTGTGTGTCTGCCTGCCTGTGTGTGTGTGTCTGCCTGCCTGTGTGTGTGTCTGCCTGCCTGTGTGTGTGTCTGCCTGCCTGTGTGTGTGTGTCTGCCTGCCTGCCTGTGTGTGTGTGTGTCTGCCTGCCTGCCTGTGTGTGTGTGTGTCTGCCTGCCTGTGTGTGTGTGTGTGTCTGCCTGCCTGTGTGTGTGTGTCTGCCTGCCTGTGTGTGTGTGTCTGCCTGCCTGTGTGTGTGTGTCTGCCTGCCTGTGTGTGTGTGTTCATGTGTGTGTGTTCATTTTCTCTAACAGTGTTGTTGTATTTTAACCCCACTGCACACTTTGTTATGGCTGGTGGCTCATTTTCTGCCCTGTTTTTTTCCTCCCCTATACTCTCTCCTCGTTATGCAGAGGAGGTGCAGAAACTGCAGAAGCACCTGTCCCTGCTGCGGCAGGAGTACGTCAAAATGCAGCAGAAGCTGGTGGAAACGGAGCGGAGGTGCTCCCTGTTAGCGGCGCAGGCCTCTGGTCACAGCTCCTCCTCCTCCACACAGCCCAGTGACTCCTTCATCAGCCGCCTGCTGGCCATCGTGGCTGAACTTTATAAGCAAGACCAGTACAGGTGTCCATTTTTCTGTGAAACGCAGCATGGGAGATATAAAATAAGCTTTTGATGTGATATTTTAATTTCAAACTCGTACGAGATTAGGTTTATTATGTTTGACTGTTCACCTGGTGCTCGATGTAAGTCTGAAACTGACTGTGAGCTGTTTTATGTTTTAGTGACCTGAAGGTGAAAATCGGACAGGAGAAGCTGAGTGCCCATAAGTTCGTCCTGGCAGCACGCAGTGACGTCTGGAGCCTGACCAGCATGGCCTCCACATCCCAGCTTGACCTGTCAGGTGAGAATCAATGAGGTTTTGTGATTTTTCTGCAGCATGTGATTGGCTAACATGAGCTGGAGAAGAAAACAAGCCCCTCCCACACAGAACAGAGCTAAGGAGAGATGTCTTTGCTGCAAAAAGAAAAAAGTCAAAGAGGTGGAACTAGACCTTATCCGCTTCTTCTTTTATTCATCAGCTACTCACAGGATTCAATCTGGTCATATTCTGTTAACAGAAGCCTTAAAATCATCCAAAATTTGCTTTTGTTTTTTGTTGTTGTTCTTCCTCTGACATATTTCATCTCCTTTTTCAACAAACGTTTTTCTTCCTCAGAGGCCAAGCCGGAGGTTGCCATGGCGATGCTACGCTGGGCTTACACGGACGAGCTAGAGTTGTGCGAAGATGACACCTTCCTCATTGACCTGATGAAGCTTGCCAACCGCTTTCAACTGTACCTACTGCGAGAGAGGTAGGCGCACCGAGGGAGGAGGAGTGAGAGTGGATGACTCATTGGCTGCAGGTCAATGACCGTGTTGAATTAGACAAAAAAAGAAAACAGACAACAAGCTGAGCTGCTGTGGTTCGCATCCATGAATGCATTTTAACTAAGGATGAACTAGGACACTTGCACTAGGTCGCATTGCCCAAGTTGTCTTTTTTCACTAAGAAGCAATTCACTAGACAGTTTTTATTTAAACAAAGGGGCTGGGATCATCTAGGAAAAAGAGCAAGTCATGTCATATTACAAACTGCACCTTTAAAAAGAAGATTTGTACTAAAAGATGCTACTAAAATGTTTGTTTTTAATGACTTTGTAGGTTCATTTTATTCTCCTGATCTAAACAGTGGTGTTCCTCTTGTCATTTATAGATGTGAGAAAGGAGTAATGTCGTCAGTAAACGTGAGGAACTGCATTCGCTTTTACCAGACGGCCGAGGAGTTGGACGCCACCACGCTGATGAACTACTGCGGTGAAATCATCGCCAGCCACTGGGTGAGTCAGGACGCCGTGTGCCAATAACACCAAGTCTTCAGCCTCAAATCATGTCATCGTTAACGCAGTGTGGGGGAAGATGTGTCTGTCTAGCTGTGGCACTCTAGCTCATTCGTCCGTGTTCTCTATATAAACCTGAATCACAGAACAAATCGAACATGTATTGATGTCAGAAAGCCAGCAGACTGTATTCTGGAAAAATTTACCTTTTAAGAAAGTAATGACCTTTCTCCTAAGTGGGATCATTGATTTTGCCATTCCGTACGGCTATGCTGCTTCGAGTCAGTGGCTGACTGTTTCCTCCCTCCTGCTGTTACATGCAGCAGAAAGCACGTTTTGATGAAGGACCGTCCTTGGTATTAAGGCTTTGTATATGATTCCTTAAAATCTCCCTTTGATAAATCTCTTTTGAGCATGCTCACTGATGCTCAAGGTGATTTTAGCGAATAGGTCACAGAAGCAGACGGTAATTATTTGCTCCTTTCGGAGCTGCAGATTCAGTCTCATTCTGTGCAGTCATTCCCTCCCAGTAGTGTGTGTCTGCTTGTATGTGCACGTCCCTTGTCCCTTATATGACGTCCTTTCCATCACGTTTTTTCTATTTGTGAACAGACTATTACTCTGTGCTTTATTACAGGATGATCTGAGGAAAGAGGACTTCAGTACTATGAGTGCTCAGCTGCTGTATAAGATGATCAAGTCGAAGACTGAGTTTCCTCTTCACAAAGCCATAAAGGTGGAGAGGGAGGATGTGGTCTTCCTGTATCTCATCGAGATGGATGCTCAGGTAGGTCAGCCATAAACCTGTGGGGGGGGAATCCGGGATCAAGGAAACCGGATACAGGCTTGAACAACTTCTTAATGTTTTACTTTTGCTTTTCAGCAGCTTTACTTTAGAAACACACACACACTTGGCTCTGTGCGCTTTTTCCTGAGGTGCACGTCTTTCTCCTTCTTGTCCTCGCCAGCTCACTGCAACACAGAATTCATTCATTCCTATAATTCTCCATAGGTGTGGAATCCTTACCACTTACCTTCTCCGGTCCGACCCTCCATTTCAAATCGGCACTTGAACACACAGCTGCTTTCACAGTTACATAAAGTTTAATTAATTACATGTTTTTGTAAATTCATTAGTAATCCAATTTTATTGGTCCTACACAAACAACTTCACACAAGACATGCAGTGAAATGCTTTTTAGAAGAATTTTGGGTTGCCAAATTCTTTTTTCTTTTCCTTCTCAGCTGCCAGGGAAGCTGAACGAACTGGACAATAATGGCGATCTGGCTTTGGACCTGGCCTTGTCCAGAAAACTGGAGAGCATTGCCACCACCTTGGTCAACAACAAAGCAGACGTGGACATGGTTGATCAGAGTGGCTGGAGCCTCTTGCACAAAGCCATCCAGAGAGGTGAGTGCTAGTATCATCATCATCATCATCATCAGCAGTCTCTGATGTTGGCGGTAAAATAAAAAACAACAAATGGCAACCGTGTCGTCGTGTAGAACTGCCGAATCCTCTCTTTTTCATTTTTCCTTCCTCTATGCATTGCACTGATATAAATCTTTTATAAAGGAGTGTTTATTTTCTTCTGTGTGGATTCAGGAGATGAGTTTGCTTCCACTTTCCTGATTCGCCACTCAGCCCAAGTAAACGCAGCCACAGTAGGAGCAGTAGAGACGCCGCTGCACCTTGTCTGCTCCTTCAGCCCAAAGAAGCACAGTGCTGAGGTGATGAGCGGCATGGCCCGAATCGCAGAGGCCTTGCTCAAAACCGGCGCCAATCCCAACATGCAAAACAGCAGAGGACGGTGGGTATCGTAGTAGAGATCAGAAATAAGCCTCGTTTCCTTTAATGTTATCATGCAGCCCTGTGGTCACCTGTATCTTTTAAAACATTACCGAAGCGAGCTTTATTTTGTATCCTTTACCTTTCAGAACACCTTTACATGAAGCAGTGCTGTCAGGAAACGAACCAGTGTTTAATCAACTCCTTCAGTGCAAACAGTGAGCATAATATTCCTTCGTCTGACAGGCAAACTCGGTTGCAACACGCAGAGATTTTTTAAGCCATGTATTCAAATATACTAACGGCTTTGTTGATTCAGGCTGGACATGGACCTGAAAGACCACGAAGGCAATACTGCACTGTGGCTGGCTCTGCAGTACATTACAGTATCATCTGATCCCTCCATTAACCCCTTCGACGATGAGGCCCCTGTAGTTAACGGCACCTCGTTCGACGAGAACAGCTTTGCGGCTCGGCTCATACAAAGGGGAAGCGACCCCAACGCTCCAGACGCCTCAGGTGAGGACTCTCGTACTTCAGGCACTGCACACTCATGCATTTTACACATTATGGTCTAAATTCATAAATCACTATATTTTTACTTGTTCTTTTCTTTTAGGAAACTGCCTTATTCAGAGAGCAGCCCTTACAGGAAGTGAGGCAGCTGCCATCTTCCTGGCCACCCATGAAGCAAAGGTCAATCATAGTAATAAATGGGTAAGTGTTTTTTTTTTTCTTTTCAATTACCGTGCATCAAGCATTAAAGTAATTGCATGTAGGATCTATTTTTTTTGAATGTGGATTTGAAATATTTTAGCTCACGTGTGCCATGAGATTGATTGATTGATTTGCACAGAATTCATGTATTTATTTCCTCTGTTGGTGTGTGTTTTGCATGTGTTCATGTAGCAAATGCTTTTTTTTATTAGGCGACACTTTTTGCATTCGGTTGCATTTTGGTGCCCTTTGTTAATTCCAGTGCACTGTGTTTTCTTCGTAGGGAGAAACTCCCCTGCATACAGCATGTCGCTGCGGATTAGCAGCTCTGACGGCCGAGCTTCTGCAGCAGGGGGCCAATCCTAATCTACAAACCCACACTGCCTTGCCTGACGCAGGGGATCGGAGCCACAGCGTCTCATTACAGAGCCCTCTGCACTTGGCCATCGTTCACAACCACCCAGATGTGGTGTCTGTTATACTAGAGCAGAAAGGTACTACTGTAGTCCTTAATAGGGTTTACTGTTTACTATTACTATTGGGATAATGATTCCATTCTTCCATTCTGTATCATAGCTAATGCTCTCCATGCCACCAACAACCTACAGATCATCCCAGACTTCAGCCTTAAAGATTCCTTGGACCAGACTGTACTCGGACTTGCTCTCTGGACAGGTACTACTGACTTACAGATATAGATCTGAACACCAAACTATCCTCACGCAATTAAATAACGCCGATCATTTGTCAGGAATGCACACCATTGCCGCACAGCTCCTGGGATCAGGGGCAGCCATTAATGACACCATGTCAGATGGCCAGACTCTTCTCCACATGGCCATCAAGAGACAGGACAGCAAGAGTGCCCTGTTCCTGCTAGAGCACCAAGCAGACATCAATGTAAGGTAAGGTCTTTCCAGGCTGTAGAAGGGACCTTTATTTTTTCGGTGGTGTCTGTCACAGAAATAAATGGTATAAACCCCCTTCTGGCAAAAAACTGGATTCCAGGTATAAAACTGGAACTAGCATCACCAGTGGGAATGTACTGATCTGTAACTCCTCTGGATTCGTTTTATTGTGAGTCAATAATTTAAAGGTTCTCTTGACGTCCAGGACACAGGAGGGACAGACAGCCCTGCAGCTGGCCATCAGTAACCAGCTCCCCTTGGTGGTGGACGCTATCTGTACACGTGGCGCAGACATGTCAGTGGTGAATGAGAAGGGAGATCCTCCACTGTGGCTTGCCTTAGAGAATGGCTTAGAGGATATTGCCTCGACATTGGTAGGGGCAACCAGGAAGTTTGTCGGCTTTTCCTTCTGCTAAGATTTCTCTGTGCTTGTCTTGTGGTTGTATTTGTGCTAGAGATTGCTCTGATTTTGCTCTGGCTCCTGATAGGTCAGGCATGGCTGTGACACAACATGCTGGAGTACAGGACCAGGAGGGTGCCAGCAAACATTGCTGCACCGAGCCATCGATGAGAACAACGAGATCTCCGCCTGCTTCCTTATACGCAGGTTTGCACACGTGCTCTAATCGTATCTGATGCTGTCGCAGCAGTGTTCAGCACATGTTTCAGGCATGCGTACAGAACGAAGCCTTTGTTTTCCTGCAATATGATTGGTGTGACCTAAATTTCAGGTGCAGCAATAACAGAAAAATAAATCTACTGACAGGGGTTTATGGAGCTGGATTGTGAATATTTTCATTTGTATCTGAAATTTGTTTTTGTATTTTTTTATTTAGTCTCAATCTAAACCTTATTAGCTTATTTACCTCCCGTTGAATACCTGGGTCTAACTGAAGAGAGTTTTACTTAGTGAGAGTTTTCTTTGTGTGTTTGTGGTTCTCTCTTTCAGTGGCTGTGATGTGAACAGTTCTCGGAGGCCTGGAGCTAACGGGGAGGGAGACGAGGAGGCGCGGGATGGACAGAGCCCTCTGCATCTGGCTTCCTGTTGGGGCCTCGAGGAGGCGGTGCAGTGCCTTCTGGAGTTTGGAGCAAACGTTAATGCACAGGTACTTAACACAGTTCCCAGGTGTTTAACATTCTCATATGAATCTATAAAATATTCCATATCACAGGAATGTTACAAATGTATACATTAAGATATACTGTAAGTACTATGAAACTATATTGTAGTGGAGTATGCTAGAAGAGTGTATTTCCTCATATTCACCATGTTCCCACTATGCTGTTACATGTAGGATGCCGAGGGCCGGGCACCAATCCACGTGGCCATCAGTAACCAGCACAGCGTGATTATCCAGCTTCTCATCTCACACCCAGACATCCGACTGAACCTGAGAGATCGGCAGGGCACAACGCCGTTTGCCTGCGCCATGACTCACAAGAACAACAAAGCAGCAGAAGCCATCCTCAAAAGAGAACCCGGAGCAGCGGAGCAGGTGGGATAGCAAGAGGGAGACAGATGGCTATAACGGTGGTGAAGAACATTGCGCAAGTGTCATTTCTCTCAAAGATCGTTGCCTCTTTGTGGATTAGCTCCATGACCACAGATGACAGAGTTCTATTTTAGCATCCATAGGAATTATACATCATGACGAAGTCTATCATAAGGCACTGTGCCATTAATGGCTAGCACATAATTAACAATGTTCTCTCGGTCTGTAAAATAACTTCTTTACGTATAGTATATGCTGTTTTAGGAAAATAATCAATGACTAGATACGTTGATTATTGTCCAATAATTGCATGTTTTCTTCTTCTTTGCCTTTATCTTTATAATTTAACAAAATGGCATCATACTTTAATGACATCATATGCACACACAGACCATAGCACTATGATGTCATTCTGGTATATATACATATATTGTATAAAATATCCAGTGGTATTATAGGGTTTTGTAAGCTGTGAAGATGTCATGATTCATTTGAGCACATAAATGTCTCACCCGGTTGCTGTCTCTTCGTGTCTCTGCTTAGGTTGACAACAAGGGCCGTAACTTCCTTCACATCGCCGTGCAGAACTCTGACATCGAGAGTGTGCTTTTCCTGATCAGCGTGCAGGCTAACGTTAACTCCAGAGTCCAGGACACAGCCAAACTCACACCACTGCACCTCGCCGTGCAGGCTGGCTCTGAGATCATCGTGCGCAACCTGGTAAGCCCTTCGTAGAAAAAGACGTCAGATGCCAGAGGTTGTCTGTTTATGATACCAGTTATAAGTTAATGTGGTTTCATGGCTCTGTGACATGAATTACCTTTTAGGGTGTATAAGATATAGAGAGCACACTGATTGGTAGCCCTGGATCACTACTGACATGTGTTATATGTAATATGGTTACCGTGTTATAACAGTTAAACAGAGCTCTTCACACCCTGAAACACACCAGAGTTTCCGAAACACACCAGTCCCACACCACTGACATGAAAAGAGGTTGCGGATTTTAGCTGGGTCGCCATTTCTGGTGATTGCTGCTACAGAGCTCTCCTTATCAAATGTTTGGGAGAATTAATTCATTTATTTATGTATTTTTAAGATACAGAGGATCTGAATTACATAATTCATTCATTCATTCATCTTCTACCGCTTATCCGAACTGTCACGGGGAGCCTGTGCCTATCTCAGGCGTCATTGGGCATCAAGGCAGGATACAAACTGGACGGAGTGCCAACCCATCGCAGGGCACACACACACTCATTCACACACTAGGGACAATTTTCCAGAGATGCCAATCAACCTACCATGCATGTCTTTGGACCGGGGGAGGAAACCCCCGAGGCACAGGGAGAACATGCAAACTCCACACACACAAGGTGGAGGCTGGAATCGAACCCCGACCCCGGAGGTGTGAGGCGAACGTGCTAACCACTAAGCCACCGTGCCCCTCCTTTGTTCATAATATTAAACACAAACATATTTTATTTTATATAGACAAACATGTACCAGAGTCGTTGAAATTCAGATTTATTTGTATGGTGCTTTTAACAGTTGATGTTGTCTCAAAGCAGCTTTACAGAACATAAACATAGAACAAAAGGTTATTATAAAGAATAGTATAAAAATTAATATTATACAAATTTTAAGATTAATATTAGACTTGTATTTAAATGTGTTTGTGTTTATCCCCAATGAGCAAGTCTGGGGTGACTCAGGAGACTGTGGGGAGGAAAAACTCCTTTAGATGGTAAAGGAAGAAACCTTGAGAGGAACCAGACTCAAAGGGGAACCTCATCGTCGTGTGTGTGACACTGAAGGGTGTGATTTATAAATGTACAGTCTGTCCTCAAAGACCACATGGAGTTGGCATCTCCTCTTTAGTATAGCAGAGTCTAACTAGACCTGGAACATCTCTAGATGTCTCAGGATCCTCACAGAGTCGGCCTCGTCTCAGTAAAGGGCCAAAATCTTCATAGCACAGAAGACAATCGGAGCTGGTACAATTTCTGGATGCCTCGGGATGGGTAGAAAGAGAGAAGCAGTGGCGAGGGATTAATGTAGCTACTGTTCATAATATTAGCAAGTAGTAGATGATGAGCACAGTATTATGGTATGTATTGTGTGTACGCCTGACTAAAGAAGTTTTTAATCTACATTTAAACTGGGAAAGTGTGTCTGAGCCCAGAACACAATCAGGGAGACGATTCTAAAGTTTGGGAACTAAATACGAAAACGTCCTAATAGATTTTGATATTCTGGGAACTATCAGGAGTCCTGAGACACTGAGAGTGTAAAAGATGAGTCGTCACATCAGTCATTTTTTTTTCCTCATTCAAATTTTGTTCTAAATTTTCTGAGAATCGAATTAAATCATGAACTTGCTACAGTATCTTGAGTCGAATCATGTTCAGAGCGTACTGTTACACCACTATTACCTCTGTATGTAGGGCTAAATTTGACCTATTTGTTTGGATTTGCATGACTGTGATGATGGTGTTCCCATGATTGCTGTGCATGTGTATGTGATTCAGATCATGGTGTGTTTGTGTTCAGCTTCTAGCAGGTGCTAAAGTGAACGAGTTGACTAAACACCGGCAGACGGCTCTACATTTGGCGGCGCAGCAAGATCTGGCCACTATTTGCTCTGTACTGTTAGAAAACGGTGTCGATTTTCCAGCTGTCGACGAGAACGGAAACAACGGTGCATATCTGTATTTCTAAATCCATATCAAATGAACTTGAATCAAAGTCAGAGTCTGGTTAATGTAAAATCTTGACTTGTTTTTGTCTCAGCTCTACACCTCGCTGTGATGCAGGGTCGCCTGAATAACGTGCGAGTCCTTCTCACTGAGTCGAACATTGACGCAGAGGCCTTCAATCTCAGGTACACTTCCACGAATAACACACGTCGGCTGCCACGCAGAATTATTGAAGTAATGAGAATTAAAGGATTGCTTTTCATTTCATTTCGTCACCTTCAGGGGACAGTCTCCAATGCATGTCCTCGGTCAATACGGGAAGGAAAATGCAGCAGCCATCTTTGAGCTGTTCTTGGAATGTATGCCAGAGTATCCACTGGATAAACCGGATAACGAAGGGAATACAGGTTAGTGCACTTTGGGGGATGTGGTAGTCTTGTGGTCTAAGGTGTTGGATTACCGTTCGGAAGGTTGCTAGCTCGAATCTCAGGTCCACCGAGCTGCCACTGCTGGGCCCTCCAGCAAGGCTCCCACTCCTCATTTGCTCAGTTGTATAAAGTGAAATAAAATGTAAGTCTTCCAAATGCCATGAATATATTTTCCCAAAAATGCTGTGCAGTTATTTCCCCCATTGATTCTGTATAATATATGTTTGTATATGAGTTTAGAAATTAGGACTACTTACGGCTATTTTTATTTATACCTATAAACATTATAAAGGATGATGTTCTAGATGTTCCTAGACCAGTAAATTATGCATGTAGTAAATGACTAGACTTTAAATGTATATTAAAGAGCAACTCCACTGACTTTTATTAAAACGGCAATTTAAATACAATATTTTGAAGTATTTAAGTGCCCCAATAGAGTTACAATAGCCTTCCAGGCAACCCGCACCAGTCTGGTCACTCTTCTCTGACCTCTCTCATCAACAAGACATTACTGAAATGAAGCCCGAAGGTGTTTTATTCACCGAACACACTAAATGCAAAAAAAAAAAAGTAACTAGATTTGCTCTGTAAACTATTTATATTGTTACACAGCTTGTTTTGTGTTAATGGGCAATGAAACAATGTCTGTTGCTTGGGCAGATACGATCTGGTTACTCATTTATGTGCTTGATATTGCTCTTCAGTGCTTCTCTTGGCCTATATGAAAGGAAACGCTAATCTCTGTCGAGCCATCGTGAGGGCTGGAGCTCGTCTGGGCGTCAACAACAACCAGGGCGTAAACATCTTCAACTATCAAGTGGCCACTAAGCAGCTCCTCTTCCGCCTGCTAGGTACGACAGCCAGAGCTTTTACATTTTCTGCTTAAGTAAAGCTTAATATCCTAACTAACACGCCAATAATCATATATTTGTTAGTTTAGAGTTTGTTCATTTTTATGCATTCGCTAGCCAAAGGTCATCATGCATCGAATCAAATGTTTTTTTTTATAAAGATATGCTGTCCAAAGAGCCCCCGTGGTGCGACGGCTCCAACTGTTACGAATGTGCTGCCAAGTTTGGAGTCACTACGAGAAAGCATCACTGGTATGTACTTGGACTGCACTTATCTCTACGCAACACTCGTATCTTTTGGAAACAAGTCCGATTCTGTAAACCGATTCTTTCCTCTCATCTCACTAGCCGTCACTGCGGCCGCTTGCTGTGCCACAAGTGCTCCATCAAGGAGATCCCCATCATCAAATTCGATCTGAACAAGCCAGTCCGCGTTTGTGACATTTGCTTCGACGTGCTAACTCTGGGCGGAGTCTCCTAACAGCACCAGCAGGGCGTCATGGTGCAAACACTAAACCAGACCACGGTGGATAGAAATGTGGAGACGGAGAGAAGGGAGGAAAAAGAAGGGACTTAAACGTACAGATCACAATTTTTACTACTATCACAGACTTTTCTGAACAAAACAACTGTGTATGTATGTTCTAGTACCGACATCTATTAAGGATCAAAATTAAAGTAGTGAAGGAGCTCTTAACTCTAATCTTGAGGACCTTGTGTTCTGAGACACACCTGATCTAACTGCTCAGCTAATGATTTAAGGAAAACTCCACCCTGAATGACGTACATATCAATATGCCATCTTCAGAATCAACACGGCGGACTGGGTTCGTTTGGTTACTGGTTTTCTCCATTACCCACAATTCTGTTAGAATACATTCTGATATTAACGGCAGTGGGATTTTAGTTCTAGTGATGCGGCAGCGCTTTAGTCCTTTAGTGTGACATCATCATCTATACACTCTTTAACAAAGCTTTATCATTCACGCTAATACTGCCATCAGCACCGTTGTGCTTGCAGATCGCCAGGCCTCTGGTGTAACTCGGCGCGAGTGCGACACATAGCTGTACTGCATTCTGGACCCTTGTGTCCAACATTCGCTGCCTGCTATTTCTATTTGAGTGAGAAAAGTGGCTCTTGCTAAGGAGTGAAGAGAGAAACCTCATCATTATACCATGTTTAAGATCTTTTTTTATGTAGTACGTAGGCCAGCAGTGACCCTCTGTGATGAGAAGTACATCACTATCCAAGATATTAGCACCAGTATCTCTAAGCATATTACAGATATTCCACCATAACCGTACTTCATATGTTACAGGGTGAAGTTTTCCTTTAATGACATAAGTCAGGTCTGTTGAATACGGAAGACTCGAATTAAGACCGGAGTTAAGAGCCTCTGAAGTAGCAGAAAGCAACCGAAAACAACTATAGAGCCGTAGAACTCGATTAAAAACCCGACACCAGTCATAATACGTCAGCATAAAACACCACATACGTAGGTTTGAAGACTTTCGGTACCGAGCATTGAATACAAAGGACGATAGAATCCGAATAAAGAATTATCCCAAGATCGGATAATTAGCCGTTCCTCTTCAGAGAGTTTAAAGCCTTAATCACGTCGGCCTGAGTGATGCTTTTTGTTTACTCTAAAAACAAGGAGCATTGATGAACCTTTACTATATCCTTGCACCTAAGGTCCACAAAGGGTTAACGATCACCCTGACGGCCAGAACACAACGAAACACAAGGTTAACTCCACATCAAGCACATTTCAGTAAATGATGTGATTTTCGACTTTGTCGTCTGTTTATTAATCCCTGATGTGCATCAGTTCATGTTTGTTAATCAGTGAGGAGTCTGCGTATTAAATGCACTTTTTATTCTTCCATTAACATTTATTCTATGTTTTCAAGAAGAAATTCACAGCTGAACAAAGTGGCGTTTCCTGACCCGAACAAAAAAGGAAGAAAAAAAAACTACTATTACCAAGTAAACCGAGGATTTAGGTGCAGACGTATGAGGAGTTTTCTACTATGCATATGCACATTTATCATTTTAGCTTTGTCCTAATCATTCTGATCACCAAAGCATACATTCCATTTAACCTATGATGTAATACCGAATTTCTTTTACTTTGTTTTCATATATTTTTTTTTAAATCTTCAGATTTGCCTGTCACATTAAGTTGACCGTATTATGTTTTAAATTCTTTCGGCTGCACTTTATCATGTTAGATGTTTCGTTTGTTTTTTCCTGATCGTACAAAAGGAGAATGTGACATTCTTGGTTGAGTCCACAGTCTATTCTAGGTTCTGTTATCTTGTACAGCTAATTGTATACTATTTTTGACCACTACAACTGTTTTGTACTGAAACGCAGGTTGTGCTTTTTGCCTCTGTCCGATCTCTTATGCACACTATGTCGTATCTGTATGCTCAGATATCTCGCCTGTCACTTCCTCTAGTATCCTTTTCAAGAAAGGGAGGACAACTTTACATTAAGGTCATCAGACGATTAAAAAAAAAAAAAAACACAAATCAATTGAAGCGAGTTCTGATTTTTTTTCTTTCTTTTTTTTTTCAGTTGTGCACAAATGGAAAGAGAGAAGTTTAATGCTTTTCATATGAACGTTTTATTTAGATTTACTGAATGATTAAAACATTTAAATATTAGCTGAACATTAAAAGGAATCAAATCAAACAAAATCTAAATGTCTAAACATTTATTGTGTATTAAAATCTATTCATGTATGTGTGCGATGTTTTGACGTAGTAAACTTATAAAAATTCCTTGTCACTGCGGTACTCCAGAAAAATCTTACATATAGCAGCTTTAAATGTATCCTGTCTGGTTGTCCATCCTGAGACCAGACAAACCAGATGATCTTGCTTTAAATGAAGTAACTTATGACCAGCTTAGCCTTAAATTAGACATGATTCTGCCTGAGGTGAACAGTCTTTATACTCCTGGAGATTTGGGTTGTTTGATCGTGTTGGGTCGTCCAGTCGTACACACACACAGCGTGTGTGACCCGACCCAGGTGAGAAGAGCATTCTGGGAACACCAGCCCAGTCTCTGTGCACGCCGCCGCTGGAAAAGACACAAAACAGATTGCAGTCTTGCACATTAAAGCTGCAGTATGTAACTTTTGGTTTATGATCTAGCGATCTCATCCATTCTGGTATAAATATATTATTGCAAGTGATGTGATTTTTAACATCAGTTAAAGCATTTCGTAGTCGGATTCAAGAAAGAAAGAAGAAAAAAACTGACAAAAGCATGTAGGCTTTACGGTTTGACTTAAAGCAGCACGGAACAAGTAGGACCTGTTTTAGTTTCAAAATAATGTTGAAATAAAATGCCTCCAATTCTGTATTCTGTAAATGTAATCTCTTAAATTACAATGTTCATTTAAATCCTACAAACATTCACAGATTTTCTTGTTGATATACCGGGACGCTCAGAGAACCCTTCCGCTCAGAAAACACGACTCTTCCGCCACCTAGTGGCAGAGACAGACTTCTTGAAAGGATGTTCAGATTTTTTGGACCTGGGTTGTGTGGTGCCAGAGTTACCTTTTAGTGGAGCACCAAACACGTCCACCTCTGTCTGAGTTCCACTCGGAGTTACAGGCAGGATAAAGCTTGTTCTCCTCTTCAGCCTGGGCTTTCAGTTTCAGCCCCTCAGCTAAAGAGGCCTCCAGATTCTGCAGGACGCTTGTGGGCTTTCCGCTCTTGCTGTAGAACCGACCGATTAACTTACCTGTGAAGCGAAAAAAATCAAATAATGACAAATCTTACTGTATGCTTTCACTGTACTAAAAATGTTCCTCACATTGATGCATGTATTGATCAGCCAAAAATGACCAAGCATGTTCATTACACAACTGATTTAGATTTACTGACATCTACAAAATTCCACAAAAAGTCGAATGATATCTAAACAATGAAAAAGTGCCTCTAAAGCACTGCAGTGTTGAGTGGCTTATGGTACTGCTGCCGGTTCTCTGTTCTCTTTTTTCTGCAGCTAATCACAAACCTACTGCTGTGTGGGGTAAATGTGTACAAGTGCATGGCTTTACGATGCTTTCTTTTCCACCTTCTTCCTTGCAAAACTCCACAGTATCTTACCTACAGGTGTGTAGTCCTTCTGATAGAAAGCCAGCCAGTCGTAGAGGGCCACTATCTGAGATGGGGACAGGTCGGAGACATCGTCGGTCAACCCTGCGTCTGTAAATTCGCCTGTCACAAAAGCCCTGGATGCATCTCTGCCTGAAAATATATCAACACACCATAACAGAGTTGTACGTAAAGAACGGGGGCTTATCACTTTATACACTATCCTCAAGCTGGACCAAATCTGCCAATATGTTGCTTTATGTTTGCTGAAGAAACAAAAATCCAGGGACTGGATTCAGACCTGATCCAACTCCTGTGTGTGTGTGTGTGTGTGTGTGTGTGTGTGTGTGTGTGTGTGTGTGTGTTGTGCTCAGTTTTCAGCATCAGTATCCTGGAGAAATACCTGTAAAGAAGCGGTAGCTTCCAGCAGGACCATAATGCTTCCTCCCCTTTTCAACATCAAACACTTGCCCTAAAATAGCCAGGTAAAGTCCTTTACTGTCCTCCCTGCCCTGATACAGTGACAGCTCCTCTTGGCTCAGAAGTCTGTCTGAGTCCTGAGACACATCAGCCAGATCAAAACGCCAAAGATTTACCCATTCAGACCCGCTCCATAACGCCAAACTCACTGAAATAAGCGCTACGACATATTTTATCATCGTGCTGCTTTACAACTGAACCATGACATCACAGGCAATCATAAGACTACTGTAAACACAGCACGTGACACAACACCGTGAACTTCCGGGTTCTGGTTGCTCGTACTGCGCATGTCTGGGAAAAAAATGTAAACATTCGACTTGTAACTTTTGAAATAAAACCTATTACAAAACGAGAAATTACTGAATAAATTCACATCAATCAATGGTAATATTTTAAACTATTAAAATTAGGGAAGCTCTGGGAAAACAAAATAAATAAATAATAAAGATGTATAAATGATTTTTTTTTGAAGTTGTAGTACTGGAGGCAGGCGATAGAGGGCGCGTTGTTACACACAGCGTATGAACGAGGATCGCGGAAGTTTGCTGACAAATCTGTAACGCTACGGACATCAGATGCGGTAGTGAGTGACACCGACTGTAAGCAGAGTCTGTATGTCTAAAGAGCCTGAATCACGGAGCTGAAAGGGATAAAGTGTGGGGAATATCAGTGATGGGGAACGCGGAGAGCGGCGGTGCAGGGAGCGGTGACGAGGAGGACATCGAGGCGGAGAGCCCGAGTTTCACGGAGGGCGGCACGGCCTCTGCGGCGGCGCCGGGAGTCGGGACTGGTGGCGGCGGTAATAACACAGCAACAAGAGGATCGGGGCGCAGCGGCAGCAGCAGGGGTTCAGCTCACGCTCCTGTAGCGAGCTCCGGCCTGCCGTCTCCAGAGGCCCTGATGGAGCAGGTGAGGCTGAGAGAGGCGGCGGGCCGCACCGGTGAAACCGCCACTCTCACCGTGTCGGAATCTGCCATCGCCCGCAACGAGAGCGCGCTGGTGCGCTGGCTGGAGGAGCGACTCGGCCGCGGCGAGGAAGCGCTCACACTGGAGCAGTTCTGTGACATGCTGGAGAGCAGAGACGCGCAGAGGGAAGAGTGTGAGGAGGTAAATATGTCTGTAACTAAGAGTAAGAAGTACACAGTCTGGTTGTGGACAAGTTTGTAACGTTGTACGTGTCACTAGATCCGTAAAACCTTGGAAAAACAGAGCCATGTAATGAACCTGCCTAGATGTTTTGTCTTTTGTTTACATTTCTGGACTTTCTGGACATTAGCCCCGCCCCCACCTTTCTGGACATTAGCCCCGCCCCCATCTTCATAGACATTAGCCCCACCTCCAACTTTCTGGACATTATCCCTGCCCCCAACTTTCTGGACATTAGCCCTGCCTCTAACTTCCTAGAAATTAGCCCCTCCTCTAACTTTCTGGACATTAGCTCCGCCCCCACCTTTCTAGACACACACTCAGGTCACTATTTAAGGTTTCCTCAGATGGTGCGGTGCTGATAATCGGTATAATGGAATATCGAAAGTCTTTAGAAATCCATTATTCAGGATCTTTTCTAACTCGATTGAACCACCTCATTAAAATCCTTTCTCATTGCTACCCGTGTAATAGGAAGTACATTAGTTAATCATTAATACATCACCATCACCATCTCATAGAATCTGGAAGACACTCGAGAGATTATAACGTCGACTCGAGGCTTCTTAGCGGTGCAAGAGAGAAGGGTTTGTCTGGAGTTTTTGTGTTATTGAAAGAGAGCTAAACTTGCTATGCTGTCAGCATGGGAGAGGCGTCATTACTGTCTGCTGTCAATCACAAGGACACGAGTCGATCCTGGGCGTCTCCAGAAGAGGAAGAAAGCACTTTCCTCCAAGCGTGGTATGAGCTGTTGGGGTGGCTTCTCGTGCCCTGGGGGAAAGCACGTGTTAGTCTTCATCCGACCCGGTTTTGGGGAAATTTGGTGGGCTTGAATTGACAAGACTAAATTGGGAAAATTCTATGCTAGTAATGCAGCAAAGCAACTTTATTCTGTTCATCGAGATCTGAGCGACGTATTTGCATTGTTCCAACAGCATCATCAGGTAAATGAGGCATTAAACAGAAAACCAAGAGATTGATGCTGTTTGTCCAGAATGAGATAGACATGAGCCTCTGCAGAAAGAATATAAGTATAATATAAGAGCCAAACATCGACAGAGAAAGATATCCATTCCAAACAAGTAGAAAATGTGAAATAACACATTATTTAATTAGTTATGACAAACTTAATAAAAACATACAACAAACATTTTCCACCAGTATTACCAGAAGCTCAGCCTACTGAAAAAAAGTCTGCGTACTTCACCAGCATGCCAGTATGCCGAGCACGTTGAGCCGTGTTCCGTCAGCTCATGAACAGGCAAAACGTAGCTTGCGTTTCTTAACGTAGCGTTCAGTAGTCAGTACGTTGATCAGGGAGTCAACCATTATACGATCTAGCTCAAGCACAAAATACTACCAGTGCACTGAAACATATTTTCTGAAGCCTCTTAGTTAAAAAAATGGCGGACAAACTCTCAGCCAACTTCTTTTCGAAATGTCAGGAGCTTGTTATTGTTGTTGTAGCTCTTGGGTGATTACTCACATTAGTGATCATTAAATTAAATTACTTATATGTATATATTATATATATATATATATATATATATTTCAATTATATATATATAAAATGTTTGTCAGTTTATGAAGGTTAATGTCGGTTTATGAAGGTCTATGTA
The DNA here is from genome assembly GCF_030014155.1 of Tachysurus vachellii. Taxonomy (NCBI): domain Eukaryota; kingdom Metazoa; phylum Chordata; class Actinopteri; order Siluriformes; family Bagridae; genus Tachysurus; species Tachysurus vachellii. The sequence continues at coordinate 9,784,513 of NC_083485.1, forward strand.
GGTTAATGTCAGGTTATGAAGGTTTATGTAAGTTAATGTCAGTTTATGAAGGTTTATGTAAGTTAATGTCAGTTTATGAAGGTTTATGTAAGTTAATGTCAGTTTATGAAGGTTTATGTAGGTTAATGTCAGTTTATGTAGGTATATGTAGGTTAATGTCAGTTTATGAAGGTTTATGTATATAGGTTAATGTCAGTTTATGAAGGTATGTGTAGGTTAATGTCAGTTTATGAAGGTTTATGTAGGTAGGTAATGTCAGTTTATGTGGGTTAATGTCAGTTTATGAAGGTTTATGTATGTAGGTAATGTCAGTTTATGAAGGTTTATGTAGGTTAATGTCAGTTTATGAAGGTTTATGTATGTAGGTAATGTCATTTTATGAAGGTCAATATCAGTTTGTTTGAATGATTTTAAAAAAACTAGCTAACGTACAGTCCTACTTGAGGCACCATGATTTTGAATTATTCGTCAGAATCTACTTTAAACAACATTGTTTTTAATGTTAACCTACCGGTCCTGCCTGTTGTGGTTAAATTCCAGTGGTAATGTTTTTATAACATGAGTCACGTCACTTGAAATTGAGTCATAAGCATCCCAGTGTGTATAGAGCTGGATTTCTGACCAGTGCCAGAACTGATTCACCGAATACTGATTAACAAAACTAGGGAGATAGAGAGCAGATTGAGACGCACCCATAGTTATATTTACGACTAAGATATAAAACATTACAGGGTGTGCTTTGTTCTGTAACATCACGTCAAAAGGTGTTTTATTCCTTGTTTAACACAACAGTCTTCTGAGGAAACTCAACAAAAAAAAAAAAAAACAACACCACATCACATCAGCTTTATAATTTTTGTTGTATAGCCGACCTGCTCGTGTCGCTCGCACTCCTGAGCAGCTGTTCGAGGTTCCGCAACGAACCGTAGATAGTAGCCGAGTTCGGAAGTTACACGTTACCTCCTCCAGCCAATCGTTCGGGCGTTGTATCGTAAACAAAAGCCACTGCGGCTGTTTTGATTCAAAATAAGGACTTTTATTTACATAACACCGTTCAACTGTGACTCCAGATGCTAAACTGTGTGTGCAACAGTAAGCATGGTTTAAAAAATGCTTTATACAGAGAGACGATTTGTTTTAAATTGAGCTTTTTATTGTAACACAAGTGCTACAAGGATAGCATAAAAGGACCAACAAAACAAATGTTGCATACAAATGAATTATTTAATGGCAGTAGGTCTGAGATAAAAATGAGTCAGGACACCGTTGGCTTTCAGTGTAAGACGTGTGTTTTCCTCATTGTTGGGAAAACTTTACACAGTGTTTAAGTGGTTGAAGGTAACACTTTCACATTTTATACGCTGAGAGCAGAAATAGACAGGTTTGTTCTAACACTGATGAAAAGCATTACAATTCGGTTAATCAGATGACTAATGCTATGTTTACGTGACAAAGTGCCTGGAGCTCATTTCTGTTTCAGTAAGAGTTGGTGAGTGGTAGCAAGCCTTGATGACTAGATGTGGGAGTGTCCAGTGTGAGAAAAGTTTACCTTTATGCAAATATTTGCAGATATTCAAATCTCCCTCAAGAAAATGTAATATTAGCTGCGATTAAAATGCTAGCCCACTGATAAACGTTGTTACTATGGAAACCAGTCATGGGAATGCCTACTGATGAAACTCACTGTTTTGCTGAGTCATTTTTTATTTTATTTTTAATTATTAAGTCCTGCTGCTAGTAATAATAACGTCATGACTTCAGTTACTTTTACAGTGTCATTATCTGTCCAGGGGAAAAAACCTGCTCGCTTTGCATTCATCGATAGCCGTTGTTGATTGACACTATTGCTTTCTCGCCACGGCGCAATCCTTCTCTCCGAAAGCTGCGTGTTGTATAACTGCGAGGACTTTGCTCCTTTGCGCAACAACTCTGATACAGCTGCAACGGGCGAGGAAGCATGGCGACTCAACAGAAAAGAAATGATGTATGCTAGTTTGCTAACCTGTCTGTTGGAATTACAGATAGTTGGAAGTAAAGGAGTAAGGAATAAAAACCGGATCAGCTTTGTTATCTCTCCAAGATACTCGAACTCTGTGAACTACAGAGGAACTTGCAATTTTACTAAAGTATTTTAGTCAAGACGCATTGTGTGAAGTCATCACATCACACATTCAGCCAAAGCCCTCTTCCCCTGACAGCTCTCACAGGTCGACGTTGCATGTGTGCGATTTCACGAAGCACAGAAAGCACAACATAATCAAGTTACATCTCAATGCAGCATGTGTTGAAGTGTCTTTTTATACACATCAACAATTACAGCTTTTTCATAGTGAAGAATGAAATGTGGCCAAGTTCCTGTTCTCACTTACATTAACCATCAACTTAACAGCCTCTCTCACTTTCTCTCTCTCTCTCTCTCTCTCTCTCTCTCTCTCTCTCTCTCTCTCTCTCTCTCTCTCTCTCTCTCCCACTCCCCTTTCTCTCTTCTTTCTATCACTCTCCCCTTCCTCTATCCCCCTCTTTCCCCTCTCTCTCTCTCTCTCTCTCTCTCTCTCTCTCTCTCTCTCTCTCTCTCTCTCTCTCTCTCCCACTCCCCTTTCTCTCTTCTTTCTATCACTCTCCCCTTCCTCTATCCCTCTCTCTCTCTCTCTCTCTCTCTCTCTCTCTCTCTCTCTCTCTCTCCCCTTTCTCTTTTCTTTCTATCACTCTCCCCTTCCTCTATCCCCCTCTTTCCCCTTTCTCTCTCTCTCTCTCTCTCTCTCTCTCTCTCTCTCTCTCTCTCTCTCTCTCTCTCCCCACTTCTCCCCCCACTTCCTCTATTCCTCTATATAAATGAGCAGCTTTACAAAGCATCAACACTGACCAAAATCCTCTATGATATAAGCGTTATATAAAAATCTTACAGAAACTACATATTTCATCGAGAATCAACCGAACCAATCAGAATAATGGATTCAGCACGGCTGCGGTGTAAAGAACCATAATGGAGAATTAGTAAATGTTAAGATATTATCAGTGGATTTGTCAGTTCAAAAGTTTGCACCCCCCTCTCTAAACACGCAGCGAATGTTCTGTAATAATCTTCTGCACACGCTTTTGTATTTATAATGAATTCCAACCTCTTTTATGTTCTCTGAACAGCTTTTGTAAATATTTGCCCCCTCCCCTTCCATAGTCCTTTTCCTGCACATTGTTTATGGTGCATTTCTTTTATTCTGGTGTGTCTCTTTTTATCTTTTCTTCACATGGCTGCTTTAACTCAATCCTAATGCACTTTCTTATTAAAGTCATCTTGTTTTTTGGGGGATATATTCCAGATTTTGAGAATAAAGTAACATTTTGTGGGAATAGTCATAAAATCTGATCAATTGTGACAAAGTGTATTCTCAATATATTGAGTGAAGGTGAATATTCCTGACTGTTTTCACACAAACGTTGCTCTGAAGTATAGCGTTTTGTCATACCACATATTCATGCCACTTTGCTTTAATTTAACTAATAATGGAAAAAGTATTACAACACGATGTTCGAAAATCATTGTTTCCTCCTGTTGTTTAATCAGGCTTTCGGTCAGTTTGATGCCGAGGGCGATGGGGTAGTTGATGTCGAGAGCATGCTCATGGCCCTGAAGAACAGCAACGGCGCAAATCTGCAAGGAGAACTCAGTCACGTGATCAGACAGCTGCAGGCCTGCTCTCTGACTCCAGGTAAGGATTGAATACGTTTAGGGTTAGTGCTGTTTTTCAGGTCACATTTTCAGAGATAGCACAGGGCTTTATGTTTTGATCTGTATCTCATAAACCACTCCACCAGTAGCTTGGAACTCGCCAAAAATCTATTCTCAAAAATCATAAATCTAACTCCACCGACAGGATTTTTTTTGTTGTTGTTTCTAATTTGCATAATATGCAAAACCTACACTTGTGAACTAGTACTAGGATTTTTGGCCTAGCTTCACAAATTTGTGGCAAAATACTAAGCAACTGTTCATCAAAGTTGCTGTTGACATTGATCTGTTTTGTGTAGCTGTAATTCATGATTGGTTCTATGTTGTAGCAGTAACAGTAGTTGCTATTGTTGTAATTCCAGTGCTAGTAGAGTTCTGGTAGTTGTAGTGATCTTGCAGTAACAAAGGGCTTTGAGTTGTAATAGTAGGTGTGGTAATAGTAATAGCTGCAGTTGTTATGGTGGTAGTAGTAGTAGTTGTGGTAATAGCAGCAGTTGTAGTTGTTGTGATAGTTGTTGTAGTTTTAGTAGTGGTTGTTGTAACAGCAGCTATTGTAGTTGTTGTTGTAGTTGTGGTAGTTGTTGTATTTGTAGTAGTTATAGTAGTTGTAGTTATAGTTGTAGTAGTAGATGCAGTAGTTATTGTAGTTGTAGTAGTTGTTATTGTAATTGTAGTAGTTATTGTAGTTGTAGTAGTAGATGTAGTAGTTATTGTAGTTGTAGTAGTAGTTGTTATTGTAGTTATTGTAGTTGTAGTAGTTATTGTAGTTGTAGTAGTTATTGTAGTTGTAGTAGTAGTTATTGTAGTTGTAGTAGTAGATGTAGTAGTTATTGTAGTTGTAGTAGTAGTTATTGTAGTTGTAGTAGTAGATGTAGTAGTTATTGTAGTTGTAGTAGTAGATGTAGTAGTTATTGTAGTTGTAGTAGTAGTTATTATTGTAGTTATTGTAGTTGTAGTAGTAGATGTAGTAGTTATTGTAGTTGTAGTAGTAGTTGTTATTGTAGTTATTGTAGTTGTAGTAGTTATTGTAGTTGTAGTAGTAGTTATTGTAATTGTAGTAGTAGATGTAGTAGTTATTGTAGTTGTAGTAGTAGTTGTTATTGTAGTTATTGTAGTTGTAGTAGTTATTGTAGTTGTAGTAGTTATTGTAGTTGTAGTAGTAGTTTTATTGTAGTTGTAGTAGTAGATGTAGTAGTTATTGTAGTTGTAGTAGTAGTTATTATTGTAGTTATTGTAGTTGTAGTAGTTATTGTAGTTGTAGTAGTAGTTGTTATTGTAGATGTAGTAGTTATTGTAGTTGTAGTAGTAGTTGTTATTGTAGTTGTAGTAGTTGTTGTAGTAGTTGTTATTGTAGTTGTAGTAGTTGTTATTGTAGTTGACTCAGATAGTTTATCACATGCCATATCACAGGTCATCTCTATATATTGCATTTAAATCTGCATAGATTTCAATTCAGAAAACAAAAATATTTTTGGCAAAGTTTTTTCTTATGTTCATATTTGCTTTTAGCCATATGTGATGGTTCAAAGCTGTTTGTTATGTTTGACATTTATGGTTATCCCTGCCATTCCCTTACAGGATTTGTGGACATCTTCTCCAAGTCAAAAGACCGGATCAGTGCACATGCCTCAAAGATCCTGAAGTTCCTGCACAGGAATCGCATCCCAAGCAATGCAATTCCCTTTCCTGTTCTAGAAGGCTACAATAGCATCACCTCCATGAGGGCCGCAGTGCTGCAGGACTACCTAGATCACCTTCTGCAGAAAGAGAAAGGTAGCAACATCAGGATAGTGCTGGCTTTGATTTGAAGAACAAACTAAATTCAGCTAGTATTTTTTTTGAGGGTGATTTCTAAATGTAGCTGCAATAAAGGCTACTGGTAAGAGGATTCAAAGATATTTACAACACATAAAGGTCTATATTTGCTGTAAGTATTGCTTGAAAGTTTGTGAAACCTTTAGACATTTCTATATTTCTGCATAAGACCCAAAACATCATCAGACTTTCAAAAAGACTAAAAAGCAGGCAAAGTGAACCCAATCCAACAAAGTATTCAGAAAAATGTTCCAATATTATATATCTGTAAGAGGCAAAAAAAACGTTAACCTCCAGGATTAGTATTTACTTTTAAGGTCAAATTCGAGTCCATCTGATTTCAGTCAATGGGATGACAATCAGGTCTTCATGAGTGTCCTATTTTATTTAAAGAGAGATCAAAGTCTGATATTCATGCTGCATGTTTGTGGAAGGGGATCATGGCAAAAACAAGGGAGATTTCTGAGGCCATCCGAAAAAGTGTTATTGTTGCTCATCAGGCTGGAAAAGGTTACAAAATCATCTTGAAAGAGTTTGGACTCCACAAATCTATAGACAGATTCTGTACAAATGGAGGAAATTTAAGACCATTGGTACATTCTCAGAAACGGTCAAACTACAAATAACTACTACTAAAAATTAAAAGCAAGACACGTGAGAGTCTCTTGGGTAAGAAAGAAACACAGAGTAACTTCTAAGCAACTAAAGGTCTCTCTTACTTTGCCTAATGGTAATATTTATGAATCTGTCATCGGGTGAACACTGAACAACCTTGGTGTGCAAGGCTGAGGTGCAAGGAGAAAGCCACTGCTCTCCAAAAGGAACATTGCTGCCCATGACGTTTGCTAAAGATCATGTGGACAAGCCAGAGGACTATTGGAAAAAGAATCTGTGGAGGAATGAGACCAAAATAAAACTTTTTGGTTTAAAATGAGAAGGCTTATTTTTGGAGAAATAAAAATACTGAATTCCACCATAAGAACCTTATACCATCTGTGAAACATGTTGGTGGTAGTACCATGCTTTTGACCCTTATTGCTTCATCAGGGCCAGGACAGCTTGCCATCATTGATGACAGGACATCTGTCCATGAACTGAATCTCCATAAAAAATAGGTCATACACCAAGACAACGAGCCCAAGCACCTCAGTCTGTGCACCAAAATGTAATTAAAGAGGAACAAAGATAATGACCAAGTCAAAGTCCTGACTTTAACCCAAAAGAAAAACTGTAGAAGGACCCGAAGCAAGCAGTCCATGTGAGGACACCCATCAAAATCAGTGTTGAAGCTGTTTTGTACTGAGGAATTCTTCCAGGACATTGTCCAGGACTGATCAACAGTTAACGGACACTTTGCTTGCAGTTATTGCTGCACAAGGGCTCAAAACCGACACTAAAAGTCAAAGGTTCACACACTTTCACAGATATGTAATGCTGGATCATTTTTCTCAATAACTAAATGAAGTATAATATTTTTGGCTCATTTGTTTGATTGCGTGCACTTTGTTTACTTTAAGGACTCGTGAAAATCTGATGACGTTTTGGGTCATATTTATGCAGAAATATAGAAATTTCTAAAAGGTTCACAAACTTTCAAGCAACAGTATATTTATACTACAAAATGGCGTCGAACATCGCGCAAGAGTGCGATTTGAGGCGTCTTAAGCAATATATAAGCAAGTAGTTACTCCTTAAACTTTAATACTCTTTAGCCAGATGTTTTCATTTTATTCTTCTTTCCTTTGTGTCTTGCAGACCTAGACATTCAGTATGGGACAGAGCTGACCCAGGGCCCCGAAGTGGATCGGGTCAAGGTGGTCTCTCAGTGCTACTGCTCCATTGAGGCCTCGTCCAACGGTGCAGACGTCCACAGGATGACCAACGGTGAAACCGTGTCCTATTGGCAGTCTGATGGCAGCGCGCGCTCCCACTGGATCAGGCATGGTGGCTTTGTCCTGTTTATAACCTACACAGTCAACGTTTGATTCTCTCAGTTGATACATTCCGTGATGTAGTGAGTATAGTACGGCTCGTTTAGACCGCAGTAGCTGTTCTCATGAGGGATCCAGAGCAGTACACATTTAGGATGATTACATACTCTGTCTGTTCTGGCCATTGTCACAGCAGTGCATTATTTAAGCCTTTATGGGTGTGTCATGGTTACGTGGTTACGACAAATTAGTCTTTGATCATCTTGATATCTTTTCAAGCTCACGTTTTATCATGAACAAATAACACTCACAGGATTTGTAGTAAGCAGGTTAGAACACCTAGCCTAGAACACCAGATGTGCATTCTGTAGTGTTTACACTTGGCTATAAAATTGCCCAGGAAGAGCCACGAGTTGATTTTAGTATGTTAATGCATTTTCTTTAGAAACTAAGCCTTTGTTGTACTGCTGATCAGAAAGTCATGAGTTTGAATCCCAAGGTCACATTGTTGCCACTGCTGCGTCTGCCAAATGCTGTAAATTAAAATGAGAGCGTTTTTTAATCTAGTGGTGCTGTAATTATAAAAATTCAGTTAATATGAAAGTGATTATTTACAGTAGAATACAAAGGCAAGCTTTTCAGTGTACTGTCAGACTTTAGGACCACACAGTCTGCAGTGCCAATAGACTCTAAAACACCAATATTGATTCAAGGGGAACGTGTGAAAAGTGTTGATCTAAAACTTCTAAAAGTGTAACAACACTTAACACTCTGATTTACTCCGTTGCAGGTTAAAACTGAAGCCAGATGTGGTGCTAAGGCGGTTGGCCATCGCCGTAGCCTCCAGCGATCACAGCTACATGCCGCAGCTGGTGTCCGTGTCGGTAGGAAAGAGTCGACGCTCGCTGCAGGAGATCAGAGACATTCGCATCCCCAGCAACGTCACAGGCTACGTGCCTTTGCTGGACAACGCCAACATCTCTCAGCCATGTGAGCTTCTGTCAGCATTTCTAGAAAAAGAAACCTGTGTTATTGATATGTTCTGAGATTTCACGACATGGATCAGTTTTCATGCAGACACAAACGAGATAGAACCATCATAATGTTAGTGTTTAGTAACTTTTAAACACTCAGCCATGTTTAATTACAAAGGGATCATTTCCCTTGAGTCATCGCTCTGTATGGGGATTAGAGAATAGATCAATAAAATGAGAAATGAAAACTAATCAGGCAATGGTTATAAAAATAGATAGACAAGTGTATTCATGGATGGACAGCATTTGGCAGATGGATCTCCTGCACTATGATAATCTCCTGCGCACTGATAATCTCCTGCACTATGATAATCTCCTGCGCTCTGATAATCTCCTGCACTATGATAATCTCCTGCGCTCTGATAATCTCCTGCGCACTGATAATCTCCTGCACTATGATAATCTCTTGCACTATGATAATCTCCTGCGCTCTGATAATCTCCTGCGCACTGATAATCTCCTGCACTATGATAATCTCCTGCGCTCTGATAATCTCCTGCGCTATGATAATCTCCTGCACTATGATAATCTCCTGCACTATGATAATCTCCTGCGCTCTGATAATCTCCTGCACTATGATAATCTCCTGCGTTCAGATAATCTCCTGCGTTCAGATAATCTCCTGCGCTATGATAATCTCCTGCGCTATGATAATCTCCTGTGCTCTGCCTGTACAGATGTTCAGATCAACATTAAGCGGTGTTTAAGCGATGGCTGTGATACACGTATCCACGGCCTGAAGACCATGGGCTACCAGGTGACTAAGAGTAGAGAGGTGTCCGTGTCCGACGCCTCGGCCATCTGGTACCTGTCTCTGCTCACCTCACTGGTGACAGCGTCTATGGAGACCAACCCTGCCCTCGCCAACACCGTCCTCCAGAGCACACAGTGAGTCTTTACAGCCACCACAGGGAGTCTTAATGGTACTTAATTGAGTCACAACCCTGATGCTCTCTTAAATCCTTTTTTTAGGTGTAAACCAATGAGGTCTTGTAAATCTGATTTGTGTAAAGGCATGTAGCGTTTCTATTCTTTTGATGTGTAAATGAATCCGGTGTGTGTCTTTATAGAAAAGCTCTAGAGCACATGCCACCTCTGTCTTTAACGCCGTCCTCCACCGAGTTCCCCAAGTTCTTCTCACCGAACATCCTGGAAGAGGTGGATGCCTTCCTCCTCCGGATCGCAGAGTAAGCAGCTTCAAATGAGGGCCTTTGGGTTTCTGTGTTCTTCTTAACTGACCCACACGCACACACACGCATGCATACACACGCACACACGTGCGCACACACACACGGACACATACTGTACACACAGTAATTAGCTGGATGAGGTTTTTGTGTATTGATCATGCTGTGATGAGATAATTGTATACGCAGCAGTAATTACTGAGTAATTACACACTGCTGCTGTTTACTCACATCTGATTCATTCTTTTATTCTCTTCCCATCGTCTCTTTTCTCGTCTCTTTCTATCTTATCCACTTTCTTTCTTTTTTCTTTTATTTGTATATTTTTTAATTTTCAAATTTTAATTTTTTAATGTGACTTGAAATATCTGTCTCTTTGTCCCTCTCCTTTTTTTGTATCTTTCTTCCCCCTTATTGTGACTCATTGTGTCTCTGTCTGTCTGTCTCTTTGTCCCTCTCTCCTTTCTTTCTTTCTTTCTTTCTTTCCCAGTTGCTGTGTGACTCCAGATGCTGAGTTGACTCTTTTGGCATTCGCTCTCGCTCGAGGCAGCGTGATGAAGGTCTTGATGTCTCTATCTGGGATGTGTGAGCGAGTGGACTCCGAATATCGCTCTGCCCTGCTGTTGGCCTCCATGGCCTCGGTCCGGCTCAGCCTTCTCTACCGCAACGGTAACACACTCATACTGACATCACTGTACATCTCTCTCTAATAAGAACACATTAATGAGCAGGATAAGTATGTGTCCAGGAGATAATTAATCCCTTAAGATTTCCAGGTTTATGTAGTAAACCACTGCAGTTCACATTAGCATCTATCTATCTATCATTTGTGTTTAATCTCTCTTCTGGTTTGCTGTAGGAAAAACTTTACAGTTACGTTTACAAGCGTGTGACGTGAAGAGTCGAGATGATAAATGTGGCCCAGAAAACATGCTGACGGATCCGTCTACAGGAGACGGTACACTTAACCCCCTTATGTCACCTTTTACTCTGCTATGTTCACAGCATTAGGATTTTCTGCATTGAATTCATTAATTAATTAAGTTTGGTTTGTTTTGCTTTGTTTTTATACAGCTTTAGTATTCTATAATTAAAGTATTTTTTTTTTTACTATGGAAGTTTAATCACAAAAGTCTGTGGTGTGATATCACCACAGATTGACCATAAAAGCCACAGACTATACGTGACAATCGAAGCGTTCCGGATTACAGATGTGTTAAACGATGTGAGACGTGTGTGTATTCCATCTGCGCAGGTTTTCTCACAGAGAGCGGGAAGAAGAAAGCCAGCGTGATTCTCTCCACCGAGGACCAGACGTGTTTCCAGGTCACACAGATCCGAATCAAAGTGAGTCGACTCTTTAGAGCAACACATACGATTCATTTCATTGTTCAGAGCATAAGGTTAAAGTGTGTTGACTAGACAAGCTAGTGTTTAAGTGCTCAGATTAGCCTCGAGTTTATTTACAAGTCTTCCGCGTTGCTAGTGACGTCCTGCTCATTGTAGAACATCCACAAAGCTTCACTTAGCTCACACTTCACAGCAGCTATGAAGTCATTCCTTCCTCACCCTCTCCTTTTGGGTTCGCTTGAAGAAAAAGTGAGAGACATAGCAAAGAGAGAGAGAGAGAGAGACTGACACAGAAAAGTACAACAAAATAACATGTATAGAATATAATAAAACATAATTTGCCATGAAGTCGCCGGTAGGCTTGCCTACCACCGGTTGCCATAGCAACAACATTTGTCAGTGGGTGGTGCTACTTTGTCACGTCGCCAGAAAGACAGACTTGTGTGTAATGTTTATTTCATACATTTGTTTGTGCTCGTTTTTATAACCGCTGTAATTCAGGCAATAAAGTCTGTGTGATGATTTGACGACTTATTCGCCCATTTTTCACGTCTTTCCTCATTAGGTACGGAAAGGGGCCATCGGCGCTAAATGTGGCCTGGTGTTTGCTTACAACGACTCGGAAGCTTTTGATGCAGACAAGCACTTTAAGAAGTTCCGGAAGTACGACTCCTGGGATTTTAAGGACTACAAGGAGTTTATCCAAGACAAGTACGTCAGATTGGATTTCTTCTGTTTGTTGTTTGTGGTCATGTGACCGATCACATGGTTTTGCATGTTCTGTACTGTATGTAGTAGTAGTTGTATTGGGCTACTGATCAGAAAGCTGGACGTTCTGGGCCCTTGAGCAAGGCCCTTAACCCGCAACTGTGTAAATGAGATAAACGTAAGTCACTCTGGATAAGGTCTACTTGCCGTAAATGGAAATGGAGAGTTACTGCAGACTTCCTGTTGGGTGTAAGATGATTGTCGTCACTGCATGTCAGAGAGCAGGTATGATGTGTGTGTGTGTGTTATCGTGACTCTAAACACTTTTGGTAATAGAAAGCATGTTGTTTCTTTTTCTCTTTGTGTATTTCCCTCACACACACAGACTTTCTAATAAAGGAGGAACAGAGGTGAGAGAGGAGAATCCTGTCGGCTGGTTTGAGCTGGAAGATGACTGGAACGATGTGGAGATCAAGCTACAGCAGTGCCGGGTTGCAAATGTAGGAACTCTCTCACATTCTCACACACACACACACACACACACACACACACTCACACACACACACACACACTCACACTCACACACACACACACACACACACACAATAGACAAGTAATAATCTCCCTCTCTCTCTTTCTCTCTCTCTCTCTCTCTCTCTCTCTCTGTCTCCTGTCTTTCTCTCTCTGTCACTCTGTCTCTCTCTGTCTCTCTCTCTATCTCTCTCTGTCTCTCTCTCTCTCTCTCTCTCTCTCTCTCTCTCTCTCTCTCTCTGTTTTTCCTCAGTTCCTCATGGTGAAGTTCATATGCGCGAGGCAGGACTCGGCCGAGCGGCTCGGGGTTCAGCAGCTATCCTTTAGCGGCTACTTGTGTCCTGATTTTGAAAGACTGGAAGAAGAGGAGGAGCTGAATTCCCGTACACAAGTGGGCAACCCAGGCCTGGTCACAGGTCTCACACTCATCAGAAAGACTCTTTACTTCATCCAGCAGCTCACTCGAGACATGGTATAACACACAAACACACACACACACACACACACACACACACACACACATATAATTTGGTCATCGGTTCCACTGAGAGTTTCTTGGCTCAATATACACAGCGATGTTGTTGAGGATGTGTTTTAAATATACATGTGTGTAGTCATGAAGCTGTGCTTGTTGTTTTCAGGACATGATGCTACACAAGCCAAAGTCTTTGTTAGACTTCAGTGGGCTGACCTTGCCACTCTTCTGGGACTTCTACAGAAAACTCAGGTCAATGTGAGTATTTGGATGTAGTTAGTAAGGACTAAAGTCCCACAGTGTTGCATGCTGTTATAGGAAAATAATCAACACTCGGGTATGGTGACGTTTCCCAGTAATAGTAAGAGTGCACACCAGTAATGTGTGTGTGTGTGCGAGGGTGTGCGAGGGTGTGCGAGGGTGTGCGAGGGTGTGCGAGGGTGTGTGCAAGGGTGTGTGTGTGTGTAGTCTTATTCTTCACCAACTGTGAAGAATACCAGTAATGTGTGCGAGGGTGTGTGTGTGTGTGTGTAGTCTTATTCTTCACCAACTGTGATTCCAGTGATTATTATTTATTTATCATTTTAAGTGAAGGATTGTAATATACCTGTTAAAGACTCGACATATGCTGCGTTTGCTCTAATAGCAGTCTGGTTTTGTTCAAATATGTTCCATTGTCAGAGAGGGAGAGGAGGGGATGAAGGCTCAGGTCCTCCTGCTCCAGCTCCTTCAGAACTGTTTCCCAGCTCTTCCTGCCTTGCCAGAGTCCCGGGACTCAACAGAGAACACTTCATCATCATCATCATCATCATCTTCTTCATCATCATCATCAGCCACAGCATCAGTGAGCACAGATGTGGATCCAGCAGAAGCTGTAGGGGAGCTGTATAGCCACCTCTGTCAGGGTATGACCAGTAACACTGCTTTATCGAAGACCAATAATAATAATAATAACTTTAATAATAACAATAATAAGTAGAATAATAATAATAATAATACTAACAATAGTAATAATAATTATAATAATAATGCATCATTATACATAATTAGTAAAAATGCTAATAATAAAGTTTTCTCCTGGTGATTTTACTATAGATACATCCTTAAGACAAAAAAAGATTTTTTTTTTTCTTAAAATTAATTTGATCTTTTAGTTACATTTAAGAATGAATTATATTATAATTCAATAAAATAGAAATGTAGGAATAAATTATTTAATTTCTTTTAAATAGCAGTTTTCAATATAATTTTATAAAGTTTTTCTTTTAATAACAAATAACAAACATATTAGTTTATGTTTTAAACTAGTTTTATTTCTGATTATATTTTTTTAAGTCTAGTTTTTAAAGATCATGATGCTTGTAATCATAGTGTTTATGTTGTTATTTAAGTATAAATATTGAAACTTGTAGCAATATCTTTAATATATTGCAGTAATTTTGTATTTATTAAAGTATTTTGAGACTTGGTCATTTATTCCTTTAAAATTGACCTCAGTTCAAACTTTTATGTGAATTAAATTAAAGAATGGGGGAAAAAAACCAGATAAACAAACACAAAGGACACATTAACACCTTCAGGAAATAATGCAGTTCTTTACCTTATGTTTCTTTGTGTTGTGTTGTGTGTGTGTGTGTGTGTGTGTGTGTGTGTGTGTGTGCAGTTGTAGATGGGCCTGAAGGAGAGTCTGCAGTGGAGAAATCTCTGAGGAAACAGGCAGTGAAGTGCATCCTGAGCGGCGCTGCCATCTTCTACCCAGACAAACAGAGCCGGCGAAACAAACTCTTTGACATGATGGTGTGTGTGTGTGTGTGTGTGTGTGTGTGTGTGTGTGTGTGTGTGTGTGTGTAGGAGGGTGTGTTCTACTCTGTGTGTCATATGTCTTTGTTCTCTACATTTACAGAAGAACCTGACCGGGGAAGATCAGCCCGAGTCAACTAAGCTGACATTCGAGTCACTCTGTAATTATTTCAGGTAAAACACACACACACACACACACACACACACACGCGTGTAAACACAGAGCTAAACGTGAATAACGCGCTCCTTTTTTTCTGTTCTATCACTGTCTCTTTTTTCCTATCTCTGTACTTCTCCTTTCTCTTGACTCTCTCTCTTTCTACTCCATTGACTCCTCTGTGTCTGAGCTACTTCTGTCTCCTCCTCTCTCTCTCTCTCTCTCTCTCTCTCTCTCTCTCTCTCTCTCTCTCTCTCTCTCTCTCTCTCTCTCTCTCTCTCTCTCTCTCTCTCTCTCTCTCTCTCTCTCTCTCTCTCTCTCTCTCTCTCTCTCTCTCTCTCTCTCTCTCTCTCTCTCTCTCTCTCTCTCTCTGCAGTGAACAGGACCCGAGCGGTCTGCTGCTTCTGCCTCCTAAAGGAGCAGCTGCTGACTTTGACATCTCCCCCATTCTCAGTGTTATGGACACTTTGCTTCTCGTGGCCAATAGAGAGGTGTGTGTGTCTCTGTGTGTGCGCGAGTGTGTCTCTGTGTGTGCGCGAGTGTGTCTCTGTCTCTGTGTGCGCGAGTGTGTCTCTGTCTCTGTGTGCGCGAGTGTGTCTCTGTCTCTGTGTGTGCGAGTGTGTCTCTGTCTCTGTGTGTGTGTCTGCGTGTGCATGTGTTTTCTGCGATGCTTTTCTGACAGGTTTATCTGATATCTCCCAGTACTAATGTAATATCTTCATGTGTCTCAGTGTGAGGTGATGATGGACAGCTCTGGAGGACACAGCCGGAAGGTCCTGCTCTCTCTGTTCTGGGCTCTGCAGGGCAGTTTGCTCTCATGGTGCTTCCTACAGCTCAAAGGAGGCGCGACCACAGCATGCGATCTGGCCAGAGACGTCCTGATCAAATGTAAGCCGATATTCAGCCGAATGGAATTGTCTCTGTGAGTCAGGTTTAGCAAACATCTGGATGGAGCTGGAATAAATGTTCTTATTTGGAGACGGTTATATTCTACATGCAAACAAGAACATATTTAAATAATCTGTTTTTAATTTATTTACTTGATTTTTATTCCATTTGCTAAGTGTCATTTATGTTCTATCATCTTTTTTATGACCGTGATCATACCTCAGTCAGAATGACTTTTAATAATAATTAAGGCATCATTTATGTGCATCTCTTCCATGACAATTCTTGTGATCACGTGAAATCACCTGAAGTAACACAACGGAAATAAAACAGAAGTCTAGAATCCCATCAAAGTAGAGTTGGAGTAGACCTGATCTGTGATGTCCCTTCAAACGGCAGTTTGTATTTTTTTTTTTTGCTGTGTTAAAAACGTGTATTTGTGCTGGGGAGGGAAAGAAAAGGGCTTCAAAGCCCAGCCTTCCTCATAGTGTGGCTATAACACACGTGCAACATGGACTAATTTCTATATATGTATAAAATTCCCAAAGTTCTCTACACAAGGCAGAGCAGTCTCTCGTACAGTACGTTGTTGACCAACTTTAAAACGTTTTGACGTCGAGCCTCAGTAAGACTAACACCGAAGGGGCTTTTCTTATTTCTAGCGCCTGTTACATCATTCGCTCTGTACGGCAACTGAACTGCTGTGAGTTTTCCTCGATTTAAGATGTTCTGAAGTGTTCTTGTGTCTGCTCTTATACAGATGTTGCACAGTTCCTCGCCAGCACCCGAACCATGCTGAGCTCCCTGCTGGAGAGGTACACCGCTAGTGACATCATCACCAAGCTCAGCAACTCCATCGTCTCTATGGCAACCAGGCAGCTGGTACTGTCTTACCCATACTGCCTCAGTTCAGTCTGTTCTACAGGCCATTTTGTGTAAATTAGATGTTACCATAGTGCGTGTCCGGGTGTGTGTGCGCCCAAGTGGGTGTGTGGGGGTGTGTGTGCCCAAGTGGGTGTGTGGGGGTGTGTGTGCCCAAGTGGGTGTGCTCTTGTGTGAGTGTGTGCTCTTGTGTGAGTGTGTGCTCTTCTGTGTGTGTGTGTGTGTGTGTGTGCTTGCGTGTGTGCTCTTGCGTGCGTGTGTGTGTGCTCTTGCGTGCGTGTGTGTGTGCTCTTGCGCGTGTGTGTGTGCTCTTGCGCGTGTGTGTGTGCTCTTGCGCGTGTGTGTGTGCTCTTGCGCATGTGTGTGTGTGCTCTTGCGTGTGTGTGTGTGCTCTTGCACGTGTGTGTGCTCTTGCGTGTGTGTGTATGCTCGAGCTTGTGTGTGTAAAAATGACAGTCTCTATAGGGTCCTAAATAAAGCATATATTTTGGAATATTGGGGATTTTTTGTAAATGTTGTGACCAAAAATGTTTTTTTTTTTTTTTTTTTTTTTTTTAAATTTTGCAGTACAACTTTGTCAGTTTTTAATGCAGAACACTACTGGGAATAGTGAAACTGTGATCACAGGATTGTTTTAATCTCAGTGAAGACACTTATGTAATGACTTCCTATTAGAGCTGTACTTATGTCAGATGTGTGGGAATAAAAGGGAACTTGGGTGGAATCCTTATTTTGATGACACGTGATAACATGTCACATCTTCACCCAAATCTGCAACAAATGCTTTATTTTAAAACGAATCCAGAATATCGTGATGTGAGCACAAAATGGAGAGACTGACAAATGCCTCAGATGTCTGTATTTGTATCGATCTGCTTTCAGTTTAAAACTATAATGGGTGTAAATTCCAGTACAGCACATCGACCTCAGCTTACACGAATGCTGTTTCACATAACGTGAGTGTGTCATGACCTTTTAACCCCTGTAATGTTGTAGACGATCTTCCTGTTGGAGATGTGCACTCTGGACGTTCCTCACTGCATCATCCTCAGGAGCTGCTTCTCTCTCCTGGAGCTGCTGAAGAAGCTGTCCAACGGTGTAGGAGACTCCTCCCTGGTGAGGGAGATGATTTTATTGAATTTACCTGAATTTAATTGCAGATTAATTACTAGGAAGCAGTAAATGTCAACATGTGGTAATAAAGCATTATTAGTTCTTGCTTAACGAAGCACTGCACTTGTTTACAGGGTGGTGTAGACGGGTGGCAGCACCCTCAGCAGCCGGTGGTGTTGAGGACGTGGCACATGGAGTCCGCTCACAATTACGAGGACAGTAAACACGAGAACACCGTGTTCCTGTGTCCCGGTGCGACGTATTTCGAGGTGGATTTTGACGAACGCTGCGAGACAGAGAAGAGGTACGGGAGATCGATAATTCATAACTAGGGATGCATCAGCGTGTCTCGGCGGCTCAGTAAAAAAGACGACGCAAAAAAAAAGACCTGGATGTATTTTGCAATTAATTAATTAGAGCAAAGCAAACTGAAAATATCACAAGGAAGACTTGTGGAATTGGTACGAGGACTCAGCAGAATTGGTGATCACTAGGGCTTTTCACACTTGGGTCATTCTAAACACCCAGGAGATATCAAGTTTCACATTTTCAGTGATAACCAGCTTTTTTATTTTTATTTATTTTTTTATTATAATTTTTTATTTTTATAAAAATGTATTTATTTATTTATTTTTATTTTGGCTAATTTCTGATATAGATTATTTCTGTCCAGTTTGTCCTGACTTTTGTGGTCATAACTGTCTCCTCTTCGCTCCAATTGACGTGTGTCCTGTCACTATTTGACCCTGCTGGGTTTCTGTACAAAGCTAATGATATGGTAGCTAGTGATACCCCAGGAACAACAGGTCCACCAAGCTGCCACTGCAAGGCCCTTAACCCTCAGTTGCTCAGTTGTATAAAATCAGATACAAATACATGTCTCTAAATTAGGTTTAGGACATTCTTAACCCGGGGTTAAAGCACGGCGTGAATATTCTTCTTAAAATAGATGCCCAGGTATTTACGAACGTGCAGTTCACTTCTGCGAGCACTGAGCCACGCTTACCTCCTTATATCAGGGTGTCAGGGTGCAAACACGTCTATTCGATATCACTATTGCTATCAATGAGTACCGAAAAACATGTCCACTGACTAGTACTCGGTCTGATAAACATGGTATTGATGCATCAAACTTCACATTTTCTTCTGAGAGAATTTCATACGTTATTTGGGCAAAAATCATTCATTAATAAAGTAAAGAAGTCACCACGTTGCTGTCTGTTGAGCAGATTGTACTTTTCTGTCTCGGCAGGTACGACTATTTGGAGTTTACGGACTCCAGAGGAGGCAAAGTGCGCTATGACATGAAAGTTGGCTCTGAGAAGTGGCCAAAGGTGAGCTGGAAGTTTCTCCTGAAATTGAGTTTGTATTGGTTTTTGTTATCTAGATCTGTCATGTTCAATAAAGGTTTATTCTGGCCTGATGAGTAAATATGATATTTACAACAAATAAAAATCATCTCGTGGTTAAACACTGTAATTAAATTAACAGATTTTTTGGGGGGAAATGTATAAATATATAATAAACTCGGAAGCATAAACTCAGTTAATGACAAAACGTGAAACGTCATTCATATTTTGGTAAAATGAGTTTGCCAATGTTTTTTTTTTTGTGTTTGTGTGTATTTTTGTTATTAGAAAGTCACATTTAAAGCAGGCCACCAGCTGCAGTTCCTGTTCCACTCAGACAGCAGTAACACCGAGTGGGGCTACAAGTTCACGGTGACGGCGTTCGGTCTCCCAGACATCAGCGTCTCCTGGATCTCGGACCTGCAGCTCCTCGTGTCGAGGCTGATGGGCCGTCTGGCTTCGCGCACCATGGCGCTCAAATCCACACACGGTACGATCGATATTCTTTTTAACTTATGAGTGGAGATGATCCCAAAATAATTGTATTACTCCGAGTAGATCTAATCCATAACCTACTAAAACACATCGTCATCGTCAGAAATTCCTGCTTCGTTTCGTTCTTTAGTGAAATATTCCACTCGATATATACAGTATATATATACTCCATGACATTGTTTTTGGTTCCTCAGACGTTCACAGTGTGAAGGAGCTTCCTGCGGCCATGATGAACCACGTGATTTCCTCTGCACTGTGGAAGCCCGTGTTCATGCACGGCTTGAGCAGACCGGCCCGAAGCCGAGAGCCTGAACGCTGTGGCGACGACATGCAGCAGGTACAAGTACTCGAAAAAACTGCTCGTTTCATCAAACATCATTTTATTTGTTTACCTTCAACTTGTGAAGTATAACTGAGAATGAGTAGAGAGTTGTTTGTTGGAAGACAAGAATAATCACGAGTGTGTATGTTTTCATTAATCCGTATAAAATGAACTTAAATACTATTCTAGCTCGCTATATGTTATTGCTTTGTTTGTTTGTTGTTGTTTTTTCTAGTCAAGAAAAAAGATGAAACTGAGCAAACACACATTAGATCTTTCACTTCCTCAGTAATGGATTTACTTAATGATGTGTTTGAACACTTGAACACAGTCCATTCACACACAAAACAATCCTAAAGCAAACATGAAGCAGGAGATTAAATTTCCCCTTGGCGATAGATAGTCTTTGCGTCTCTCTGCCCGTCTGTCAAATATGACACTTTTTTGCC
Source organism: Tachysurus vachellii (assembly GCF_030014155.1). Classification (NCBI taxonomy): domain Eukaryota; kingdom Metazoa; phylum Chordata; class Actinopteri; order Siluriformes; family Bagridae; genus Tachysurus; species Tachysurus vachellii. The sequence goes on from NC_083485.1 coordinate 9,804,726, forward strand.
GTTTGTCTTCCAGACAAAACTTGTCTCCTCTGGAGATGACCTGGTGGAGTTCCTGGTGGACTTCGCACGCTGGGATCCTTCCGGCGAGTCACATGACGAAAGAGCGGAGCTTATGAGGAACCTCATGCTGTATTGCAAGAAGCAGCTGGTCAGGAGCGAGATTGCTTCGGGGTCGAAGGTCGATCAGGCTGTAAACGCGATCTGGGCGGCTATGATATACCACACCCCAGCTCTTCAGACTTCACTCAGGAACTTTGGTAAAGGATTTTATTGTGAAATGTCCATCCAGGAGCAGGGAGGATGTCAAATCCTCTCCCTTTTCATTCAGAGTTATTATATACAGCAGCATGATGTCAGTAACTTTGCAGAAAACAAACACACACAGATTGTTGTTAACAGATCTGATGCTAACAAATAAAGCATGAGCCTCTGTGCCTTCTGTGTTTATCTGCCCCCTCTGTGTGGCTCTCTTTCTTCTCTTCCAGTGCTAAAGCCGGGGCAGATTGGTGTGTGTGACGACCTCGTGCAGGTCTACATGCTCGCTGATGGCATCAGGACATGGATGGTGAGACTGAGCCGTACTCATTACCGCTCTCTTCATACCAGTGACTCGGCAGTCACTCTGAACTGAAGCGTCTTTGTGTTTTAGTTGGAGATGAAGCAGCGCTCCCTGCTGGTCAAAATGAACGGCTCAGGAGAGAAAGGGGACAGTCAAGGAGAAGTTACACCAGAGTCTTTGGGTTGGTTTTTACTTTAGTTTATGGAGGGGGAAAAAAATAAGAAATAATAAGGAATAAATAATGAGCAAGTGAATCACAAACAAACAAACGTATATAAAGTATTAGCTTGTGAATATTATTATTAGAGATTGCATTTTTGTTTTTTCCCCCAATACTGATAATGAAACTTTGAGTTTAAGTGAGTATTGATACTCGTCTGACTTTTATTTAATTGTTTATTTATTTTTTTTTTTACACTATTTTCAGCTGAAGCACTTAAAAATACTGGGAAAAAATACATATCTAGAACCACAAATTTTCTGCTTTCACTTGAAAGAAAATATAACAAACGGTTACGTAAATAAACAATTTGTTTTTAGAAATAAATAAAATAAAAATCTGTTTTTTTTTTTTTTGTTTGTTTGTTTTTTTTATTTGATGCATTTATTTGTTTACACTAACTTTGTAAGTCCAAAAAACCTCTGTCTATTTCTGACACTCTTTCCATATGTTCTGTCCGTGTCTGTCTGTCTTTCTTTCTCTCTGTCTGTCTGTCCCTCTGTCTCTCTGTCTGTCTCCAGCTGAGATCTGCATCAGTAAGAGTTTGCTGTTGTTCAGGTTCAGCCCCGGTGCTGGCAATGTCTCTGCACCTCCTCTGTGTCCGGATGCGTGTAAACCAGCAGAGAGTCCCGTTGTCCCGGCTCTCCCTCACTCTGCGTCTGTATCAGAAGGTGATTTCCAGGCCTGTCCTTCCTCTTCCTCCCAGAGTCCTACAAGGGCAGAGGCTCAGCATCCTCAGATCTCTGCTTCCTCGGATCTTGCTGCTTCCAGCAGTGCCAGTGCTCAGGGTTCTAGAGGATCCACAGAGAGCCTTCACTCTCAGTGCGGAGAACCCGTGTCCCCGCTGACCTTTTCCCGCAGATTGCCGTTTAGCCGCGGCCGCCTCAGACTGCTCTCCTACCGCTCGATTGAGGAAACGCGTCCCATCCCGTCAGTCAAAGAGAGATTCTTAATCCTCAAACACATCTTCAGCTTCATGAAGGACATGGTGATTAGTGAGAGCAGGTACGCTTTACACTCCACGTTCACGGATCCGAAACAAAACCTCTAACTGTTGATGTGGAATTGCTTAGATATGGGAACGTCTTTAGGACGGAGAGCTTTATGGTGTCTTTTTTATTTTATTTTGTTATTTTTTTTGGTCTACATTTCTTAGTCTTTAACTTCATGACAAAGAGAAATAGAAAAAGGAAGGTCTGTTTTTAATTTTCGGTAGATTTACTCATATAGATGTTTGTAGAATAAGTTTTAATCTCTTGTGGTTTGACTGCTGCTGACATTTATGAGGTATTGCTAAAAAATGCAGCAAAAATGCTTTATATTAAATTTCATTAAACCATCAAAATATTCTGAATACAATTTGTTGAATTATTCATATTTTTTACTTTCGTATGTTTGCATTTTTAAGATACTGTAAATTTTCCAGAACAATTGGCTTAGACACTCTGTGTAATATTTGTGATTGTTTGTCTTGCTGTAATCTGGCTAATTCCTTCCTTCTCCTTCTGCGTGTCTGTGTGTGTGTGTGTGTGTGTGTGTTTGTAGTGTTCTCAAGACTCTAGCTTTAAAAAAGTCCCAGGCTCTGAGTGTGTGTGAAGTTTTAGACGTGGTGCAGCAGTGTTTACTGTCCCTGGGGAATCCTCACCTCTTCCAGGCTCCCTGTATTCTGTTCCTGCAGGAGCTGCTCGCCTGCCAGAAAGACTTCACCAAGTACAACTTCTCCTTTCATTATCATGCACATCTGATTTCTTTTTTCCCCTCTTCCTTAATCCCTTCCTTTGCCTACCATATCTATACTGTATAGCTGATCAACAGCGTGTTTCCCTGTATTTATAAAATCCTTCCGAGATGCTTCTGTGTTCATGCTGAGTGCCCGTATTTGCTGGCGTATCAACCGTCACATTACTACGAACGTAGCGTCATAGCGTAAAATCCATCCATCCATCCATCCATCTTCTGCCACTTATCCGGGTCGCGGGAGCAGCAGTCTAAGCAGTGACGCCCAGACTTCCCTCTCCCCAGACACTTCCTCCAGCCCTTCCGGGGGAATACTGAGGCGTTCCCAGGCCAGCCGAGAGACATAGTCCCTCCAGGGTGTCCTAGGTCCCCGGGGCCTCCTCCCAGTTGGACATGCCTCGGAATTGGAGGTGCTGATTCTCATCCCCGCCGCTTCACACTCGGCTGCAAACCGTCCCAGTGCACGTTGAAGGTCCTGATTTGATGAAGTCAACGGGACAACATCGTCTGCAAAAAGCAGAGACGAAATACTGTGGTCCCCAAACCGGACTCCCTCCGGCCCCCGACTGCGCCTAGAAATCCTGTCCATATAAATAATGAACAGGACCAGTGACAAAGGGCAGCCCTGCCGGAGTCCAACATGCACCGGGAAAAAGTCTGACTTACTGCCGGCAATGCGAACCAAACTCCTGCTCCGGTCATATAGGGACTGTACAGCCCTTAGCAGAGGGCACCGGACCCCATACTCCCAGAGCACCCCCCACAGGTTGCCACGAGGGACACGGTTGAATGCCTTTTCCAGATCCACAAAGCACATGTGGACTGGTTGGGCAAACTCCCATGAACCCTCCAGCAACCTGGTGAGGGTATAGAGATGGTCCAGTGTTCCACGACCGGGACGAAAACCACATTGTTCCTCCTGAATCCGAGGTTCGACTATCGGCCAAATTCTCCTCTCCAGTACCCTGGCATAGACTTTTTCGGGGAGCCTGAGGAGTGTGATCCCCCTGTAGTTGGAACACACTCTCCAGTCCCCCTTCTTAAACAGAGGGACCACCATCCCAGTCTGCCAGTCCAGAGGCACTGTCCCCAGCCGCCACCCGATGTTGCAGAGGCGTGTCAACCAAGACAGCCCCACAACATCCAGAGACTTGAGGTACTCAGGGCGGATCTCATCCACCCCTGGTGCCTTGGCACCGAGGAGCTTCTCAGATACCTCAGGGACCTCAGCTTGGGGGATCGACGAGTCCACAACTGAGCCCTCGGCCTCTGCTTCCTTAGTGGAAGACATGTCGATGGGGTTGAGAAGATCCTCAAAGTACTCCTTCCACCGTCCGAGAATGTCCCCAGTCGAAGTCAGCAGATTCCCACTGTAAACAGTGTCCATGGCCTCACCTTCTCCATGGCCTCACCGAACTCCTCCCAGACCTGGGTTTTTGCTTTCGCAACCACCCAGGCTGAAGCTCGCTTGGCTCTCCGGTACCTATCAGCCACCTCCGGAGTCTTCCGAGCCAACCAGGCTCGATAGGACTCCTTCTTCAGCTTGACCACCGGGTTCGGGGATTGCCGCCACGACAGGCACCGGAGACCTTACGGCCACAGCTCCGAGCGGTTGCGTCGACAATGGAGGTGGAGAACATGGTCCACTCGGGCTCAATGTTTTCAACCTCCCTCGGGATCTGGTTGAAGCTCTGCCGGAGGTGGGAATGGAAGATCTCTCTGACCGGAGGCTCTGCCAAACGTTTGGCTGGAGGTCAGATGAAACAACCACAAAGTCGATCATCGACCTCCGACCTAGGGTGTACTGGTGCCACATGCACTGATGGACACCCTTATGCTTGAACATGGTGTTCGTTATGGACAAACTGTGGCTAGCACAGAAGTCCAATAACAGAACACCACTCGGGTTCAGGTTGGGGGGGCGTTCCTCCCAATCACGCCCCTCCAGGTGTCACTGTCGCTGCCCATGTGAGCGTTGAAGTCCCCCAGTAGAACGACGGGTCCCCGGTCGGAGAACTTTCCAGCACCCCTCCCCGTAAGTGCAAATAACAGTGAGAGACCTATCCCCAACCCGAAGGCGCAAGGAAACTACCCTCTCGTTCACCGGGGTGAACTCCAACACATGGTGGCTGAGCTGGGGGGCTACGAGCAAGCCCACACCAGCCCGCCGCCTCTCACCGCGGGCAATTCCAGAGTAGTAAAGAGTCCAGCCTCTCTCGAGGAGTGGGGTTCCAGAGCCCAAGCTGTGCGTGGAGGCGAGCCCAACTATTTCTAGTCGGTATCTCTCAACCTCCCGCACCAGCTCAGGCTCCTTCCCCCCCAGCGAAGTGACATTCCACGTCCCTAGAGCCAGATTCCGTGTCCGGGGATTGGGTTGCCGAGGCCCCCGCCTTCGACTGCCACCCAATCCACAATGCACGGGCCTCTTACGGTTCCTCCTGAAGGTGGTGAGCCCACAGGAGATCGGCCCCACGTCGCTCCTTCAGGCTGAGCCCGGCCGGGCCCCATGGGGTAAGACCCGGCCACCAGGCGCTCGCATGCGAGCCCCAACCCCGGGCCTGGCTCCAGGGTGGGGCCCCGGTTGCGCCATACCGGGTGACATCACAGACCTTGTTTTTACGTTCCTCATAAGGGGATTTGAAAGCGTAAAATGATCTTTATTAATCCAGGTCCAGGCCGAGCGGCACTTGGATTTTAACGAATGACGCATAAACAGCCGCTTCTAAGTGTTTCGTTTCGACCGCAGAATATGGTGTGATAGTGTAAAAGGTCGTAGCGTGTATCTTTTCTAATGACATCACACATCTCATCAGTATTCGCATTTTAATATTAGACCTCCTTGTCTTTTTAGTTATTTCTCCCAGTTGTCCGGCTGTGGACCGGATCTGAAGGAGCAGGTCAGGTCGTCCTACCATCAGCTCATCCGCATGCTCGTAGAAGCCGTGCAAGGATTCAGCAAGCTCGGTGACAAGTAAGATGGCTTATTTATTTTTTTAAGGATTAAAGTAGCTTATGTGCTTATACAACCTGATTTAGCTTATTTGTTGTAAATATGAAAGAAATACTGATTTGGGTGATAACAGAAGACGATAACTGTCCACAAGGGAGAGCTTTTGAAAAGAAGTCTTTGTTTTTGTGTATTAAGTTTCAGCACAAGTGTATTTTATCACTAATTGTTCAGTTTATCTGTGAATGTTTTTCTTTTTTTTTCTTTTCTTTTTTTTTAATGACCAGAATTTTTTTACGATCTGACGGAAACTCATTGAACTTGTGTAAGAAACGCTTACTATAAAAGAGTGAGTGAAAGAAAGTATGTATGTGAGAGAGAGTGAGAGGGTGTGTGTGAGAGTGTGTGTGTGTGTGTGTGTGAGAGGGTGAGTGTGTGTATGCGAGAGGGTGAGTGTGTGTATGTGAGAGAGAGAGTGTGTGTGTATGTGAGAGAGAGGGTGAGAGTGTGTGAGGAGAGGGAGTGTGTATGTGAGAAAGAGAGAGGGAAACAGTGTTCATGCTCTTTAGCAGTAACTGATGGCTGTGATAGTGGCAGGGTGTGTGTGTGAGGGTGTGTTTGTGAGAGTGTGTGTGTGTGAAAGAGAATGCATAAAGTTTGATATGTTTTATGGTTGTATTTGTTTCTAATGAAGCTCTACCTTTGTGCCTCAGGGTGCTGTTGCCAGCGTTGTCGTGTGTACAGACGTGTCTACTTCACCTGCTGGGGATGAGCTGGGAAGTTCAAGACCTGCCTCTTTTTGAAGACATCAAGTTACCTGATCTGCTGCTCACCATGTCTCAGGAGAACATCAGCGTACATGACATCGCCATCAGGTGTGTGAACCCCTTTGCTAAAACCCAGAAATAAGTCACTATACTGCAGCGCCAAACCGATTTATGATTAAACCGATTAAATAACGAATCCGTTTTCTTTACTGTAACTTGTTTTTAAGCCCATGTGCCAGACTACAGTGTCCTTAACATCCACTGATTTCTACTTTCTCGTCTCTCTGTCGTCTCCGCAGTCAGTGGACAGAAGAGGACGAGATCTCCGACTACGAGAGGAACACGGAGTGGATGGACGAGTGCATGGACGGCATGTTTGAGAAATGGTTCGACAAGATTTCCCAAGCCTCAGCAGAGGAGAAGAGAAAGGTAGACACACCTGAACACACAAAGCAATGCTAATGTTCATGCAGGCAGCGTTTTTGCCATGCAAAATCGCATTTTCTTTTTTTTGACAACTAGTTAAAAATACAGAAAATGTGTGTCAAGAGAAAGCTCGGAAGGTTTCTAGCTTACAGAAACCGCAGCGTTATAATAAATTTGAACGACCAGAGCAATCGAAAGCATTGTGAAGCTTTTTCTAGCTAACGGACATCCTGTTAAGAATAATATTAAGAAAAATGGCCCTTAAAATGCGTCCCAAAAATGTCTCTTGAAGCAGAGAGTCTCTTTATCTTGACTCGGTAAACACGGAGAAAATGTCAACACCTGTTAGAATTCCACAGCTCGAGCCAGACATAAGCTCTTAGTAAATATTTACAAGGAAATCAACCTCACACTTAGCAAACTTGCCTTTTCACTCTACACAAATCTCCTTTTTTTTTTTGAACAGCATAACACAAACCTTTCCATGGAAAATGCCGCACATCCACTGGTGTTCTTTTAGTGAGCTAGAAATCACAAATACACACTAAGGAGTATTTCCATGAGCTCATTCTGATCAGCGACTGAATAAACTCCATTTGCTTCATTTTTTTTTTGTATAGCACTTTTAACAGTGGACATTGTCACAAAGCAGCTTTACAGATATATATATATATATATATATATATATATATATATATATATATATATATATATATATATATATATATCTCAATCGATTCAGGATATGAATTAGACGTTTACGTTTACGCTAATGAGCAAGTGACGGTGGGAGATGACTTGAAGAAACCATAAACCCCTCCTCATCAGAGTAGAGCACCGTAGAGCAGGGGTGTCAAACTCAAATTCACAGTGGGCCAAAATATAAAACTGAGATAAAGTCACGGGCCAAACTGAATATTTATTGAAAAATTAACTGCAACTGATATGTAATGTTCAACCTTTTTCATATGGAAAAAACTTTGGTTTTGCTTGAACACAGGATTTGAAACAACCAGAGCTTGATATTATAAACACATAAGAAATTAAATTTGAAATAAAAGACACATCAGTGGTGTTCATTTCTTATTTAAATAAATAAAATAAATGACGCCTCTCACTGGATCATTTTAAGCTCCTTTTTGAAGTGTTTTTTTTTTGAAAAACCAACAACAAAACAACCAAAAATAATAATTTCATTCAATGAAAATCCAACTTTTCGACTAGTGTCTTCTTATGTTATATTCTTTCGTTACAGACACGTTAGCTCCGTTAGCACACAAGACAAACAGGTCTGTCCTTTATTTTCGTGAACAGATAATCTGCCTCCCATCTGTCTTGAAAGCTCCTATTGTCCATCTTTCGTTTGGCCATTTTTGTGGAGGGTGGAGTTAACTTGCCCGATGTGACTGTAGCATGGTTGTTAACGACTGTCAACAGAGAATGAGGGGTGCTTGCTGTTCGTGACTACGCGTCAACACAGTGGCAAGGCATTCTGGGATTTGTAGTATTAGCGGAGCATGCGGCTAGCCAGCTGTAATGCACATTTGATATGATCTCGCTGGCCAAATTTGGTGTAATTATATTTGGCCCGCGAGATCATATCAAATGTTTGATATGGATGTTTGATATTTGATATCATATATGTTTGATATTTGATACCCGCGAGATCATATCAAATGTTTGATATGGATGTTTGATATTTGATCAAATGTTTGATATTGGACCCGAGTTTGACACCCCTGCTGTAGAGTGTGATTATAAATCATTTCCCATCTAGAGCTGTTTACTATATGATCAAGTGTAATTATCTAACCAGGAAATTTCATTCAAGTTGTGAGCGACTCAGTGAGCGACTCAGTGAGCGACTCAGTGAGCGACTCAGTGAGCGACTCAGTGAGCGACTCAGTGAGCGACTCAGTGAGCGACTCAGTGAGCGACTCAGTGAGCGACTCAGTGATTTATTGAGCGATTCAGTGAGTGAATCAGTGACTCATTGAGTGATTCATTGAGTGACTTAACGAGTGACTTAACGTGACTTATTGAGCGATTCAGTGATTTATTGAGCGATTCAGTGAGTGAATCAGTGACTCATTGAGTGACTCATTGAGTGATTCATTGAGTGACTTAACGAATGACTTAACGTGACTTATTGAGCGATTCAGTGAGCTATTCAGTGAGAGATTAAATGAGCGAGTCAGAGAACGAGTCAGTGAAACTTTGAACTAAAGCAGTTTACTGATTTATAATACATGCATACATTTCTTACTCTGCATGTTTGTGTCTAAATTCTTGCATCCTTTGCTTTCTGCAGATGCACATGTTCATCGCTCGCTACTGCGATCTGTTGAACGTGGAGATCTCGTGTGATGGGTGTGAGAGAATCGCTCCTGGACACCGCTACCGCTGTCTGCAGTGCACCGACATGGACCTGTGCAAGACCTGCTTCCTCAGTGAGCCTCTTAAATCTCCATGTAAAAGCATGAGCGATGTGTCGCTAGGATGTTTTCTAACCCTTGGTTGTTACTTAACAAAGAAATCAGTGAGACTGCTGCAAGAAGGACTGTTTATAAATAACAAAGACAGGAACTCGGTTTTCTTCTGAACGTTTTTTCTCTGGTTTAGGAGGAACAAAGGTATTTTAGATGTGCTATTGTGTTGTTGTGTGTGCATCACTGCCCCCATGAGAAAACACCTCATAGTTCATTTTAACAGAAAGCCCTGAATGTTTTAATTCTTACTTATCTCACGTACGGAATAAAGTCGTCGGTTCCAGCTAACTGTACAGTAGCTCCAGAGAAGCTCTTGTGTGACAAATATTGCAAGTTCAACAAGAATACATACAATGCTGCATAAAAACTTGGCCAGAAAAGAAATCTTATCTGTTTATCTAAGAGATGTGCAGATGGTACTCAAAAAAAAAAGAAATAATAAAGGAGTACAGTATTTGCATAACCGATTATCAGCATCCTTGTAAATGTTTGGGTTTTTTTAAGGTGGCAGCACGCCTGGGATTTTGTTCTTACGGTTCTGTTTTTCCTCTCCAGGCGGTGCCAAGCCTGAAGGACATGAGGACGAGCACGAGATGGTAAACATGGAGTATGCTTGTGATCACTGCCAGGGTCTCATTGTAGGCAGCAGAATCAACTGCAACGTCTGCGAGGACTTTGACCTCTGTTTCGGCTGCTACAATGCCAAAAAATACCCAGACAGGTAAAAAATTTAGGGAAAATCCCAACAGTTTATTAGGGATGGTCTATTTTTTCCTCATCAGATGCTTTTCCAAAGAGGTTAAGAGAAATGTTTCATTTGTGTTAATAAAGTGAATGGAAGTGTCACAGATCTAGTTAATTCCCCCCACAGTCACCTGCCTACCCACCGGATCACCGTCTACCCCATGGTAACCATCCGCCTCAGCGATCGGCACCGGCTCATCCAGCCATACATCCATAACTACTCCTGGCTCCTGTTCACCTGCCTGGCCTTGTTCACCTCAGAGCTGATGAGCGAGTCAAAGGAGCCCGTGGTTCAGTGTCACGCTGCTGCGCTGCAGAGCCGCTGCTCCCAGCTCATTACTGAGTGTTTGATGAAGGGCCAGACAGGAAAAGGTAAAAATATATGAAGAAGATATATGAAGAAGGCTCTTTTTTGTGTAAGCAACATGCTTCTGAGTCTAAAAACATGGTTTCTCTGGAAACATTCTGTACTAATAAACATGAGGGAAATGAGCTCTGTCATTTATAATCGACATTATCATCGTCTGACTTCTGTCTCTTCCTCTTTCTCTTCTAGGTTTGCGAGCTTCAGCTCTATTGTCGTTGCTCTCCTCTACTGAGCCGGAGCCGTGTCGTCTCAGCCCAGAGCTCAGTCAGGAGCTCAGTATCTCAGACACTTCCTCTCTACCAGGTAGCACTGCAGCGATCTGCTCTCCACCTTCCTCGCTCTTTAAAACATTGTCTGCAGAGGAGACAGGGGGGCGGGGCCAGCTGGTTTCCCAGGATACACTGGACTCTCCGTCACTGTCCAGTGAAGACACGCTGTCTCCCGAGCTCAGAGGTAAGACATGGCATGTTCAAGTGTAGAGGACACAGAATGGATACACACATGGATATGATCCAATTGTCAATTAGCTTTTTGTGAGGGAGACTAAAGGAGTGTGTGAGGGAGACTAAAGGAGTGTGTGAGGGAGACTAAAGGAGTGTGTGCAGGAGACTAAAGGAGTGTGGTGAGGGGGACTAAAGGAGTGTGTGCGGGAGACTAAAGGAGTGTGTGCGGGAGACTAAAGGAGTGTGTGCGGGAGACTAAAGGAGTGTGTGCGGGAGACTAAAGGAGTGTGTGCGGGAGACTAAAGGAGTGTGTGCGGGAGACTAAAGGAGTGTGTGCGGGAGACTAAAGGAGTGTGTGCGGGAGACTAAAGGAGTGTGTGCGGGAGACTAAAGGAGTGTGTGCGGGAGACTAAAGGAGTGTGTGCGGGAGACTAAAGGAGTGTGTGCGGGAGACTAAAGGAGTGTGTGCGGGAGACTAAAGGAGTGTGTGCGGGAGACTAAAGGAGTGTGTGCGGGAGACTAAAGGAGTGTGTGCGGGAGACTAAAGGAGTGTGTGCGGGAGAGTAAAGGAGTGTGGTGAGGGAGAGTAAAGGAGTGTGGTGAGGGGGACTAAAGGAGTGTGGTGAGGGAGAGTAAAGGAGTGTGTGCGGGAGACTAAAGGAGTGTGGTGAGGGAGAGTAAAGGAGTGTGGTGAGGGAGACTAAAGGAGTGTGTGAGGCGGACTAAAGGAGTGGTGAGGCGGACTAAAGGAGTGTGGTGAGGCGGACTAAAGGAGTGTGGTGAGGCGGACTAAAGGAGTGTGTGAGGCGGACTAAAGGAGTGTGTGAGGCGGACTAAAGGAGTGTGTGAGGCGGACTAAAGGAGTGTGTGAGGCGGACTAAAGGAGTGTGTGAGGCAGACTAAAGGAGTGTGTGAGGCGGACTAAAGGAGTGTGTGAGGCGGACTAAAGGAGTGTGTGAGGCGGACTAAAGGAGTGTGTGCGGGAGACTAAAGGAGTGTGTGCGGGAGACTAAAGGAGTGTGTGCGGGAGACTAAAGGAGTGTGGTGAGGGGGACTAAAGGAGTGTGGTGCGGGAGACTAAAGGAGTGTGTGCGGGAGACTAAAGGAGTGTGGTGAGGGGGACTAAAGGAGTGTGGTGCGGGAGACTAAAGGAGTGTGGTGCGGGAGACTAAAGGAGTGTGGTGCGGGAGACTAAAGGAGTGTGGTGCGGGAGACTAAAGGAGTGTGGTGCGGGAGACTAAAGGAGTGTGGTGCGGGAGACTAAAGGAGTGTGGTGCGGGAGACTAAAGGAGTGTGGTGCGGGAGACTAAAGGAGTGTGTGCGGGAGACTAAAGGAGTGTGTGCGGGAGACTAAAGGAGTGTGGTGAGGGAGAGTAAAGGAGTGTGTGAGGGAGACTAAAGGAGTGTGGTGAGGGAGACTAAAGGAGTGTGGTGAGGGAGACTAAAGGAGTGTGTGCGGGAGACTAAAGGAGTGTGGTGAGGGAGAGTAAAGGAGTGTGGTGAGGGAGACTAAAGGAGTGTGGTGAGGGAGACTAAAGGAGTGTGTGCGGGAGACTAAAGGAGTGTGTGCGGGAGACTAAAGGAGTGTGGTGAGGGAGAGTAAAGGAGTGTGGTGAGGGAGACTAAAGGAGTGTGGTGAGGGAGACTAAAGGAGTGTGTGCGGGAGACTAAAGGAGTGTGTGCGGGAGACTAAAGGAGTGTGGTGAGGGAGAGTAAAGGAGTGTGGTGAGGGAGACTAAAGGAGTGTGTGAGGGAGACTAAAGGAGTGTGTGCGGGAGACTAAAGGAGTGTGTTGAGGGAGAGTAAAGGAGTGTGTGCGGGAGAGTAAAGGAGTGTGGTGAGGGGGACTAAAGGAGTGTGGTGAGGGGGACTAAAGGAGTGTGGTGAGGGAGAGTAAAGGAGTGTGGTGAGGGAGAGTAAAGGAGTGTGGTGAGGGAGAGTAAAGGAGTGTGGTGAGGGAGAGTAAAGGAGTGTGGTGAGGGAGAGTAAAGGAGTGTGTGCGGGAGAGTAAAGGAGTGTGGTGAGGGGGACTAAAGGAGTGTGGTGAGGGAGAGTAAAGGAGTGTGTGACTAAAGGAGTGTGTGAGGCGGACTAAAGGAGTGTGGTGAGGCGGACTAAAGGAGTGTGTGAGGCGGACTAAAGGAGTGTGTGAGGCGGACTAAAGGAGTGTGTGAGGCGGACTAAAGGAGTGTGTGAGGCGGACTAAAGGAGTGTGTGAGGCGGACTAAAGGAGTGTGTGAGGCGGACTAAAGGAGTGTGTGAGGCGGACTAAAGGAGTGTGTGAGGCGGACTAAAGGAGTGTGTGAGGCGGACTAAAGGAGTGTGTGCGGGAGACTAAAGGAGTGTGTGCGGGAGACTAAAGGAGTGTGTGCGGGAGACTAAAGGAGTGTGTGCGGGAGACTAAAGGAGTGTGTGCGGGAGACTAAAGGAGTGTGGTGAGGGGGACTAAAGGAGTGTGGTGAGGGAGAGTAAAGGAGTGTGGTGCGGGAGACTAAAGGAGTGTGGTGCGGGAGACTAAAGGAGTGTTGTGCGGGAGACTAAAGGAGTGTGGTGAGGGAGACTAAAGGAGTGTGGTGAGGGAGAGTAAAGGAGTGTGTGCGGGAGAGTAAAGGAGTGTGTGCGGGAGAGTAAAGGAGTGTGTGCGGGAGAGTAAAGGAGTGTGTGCGGGAGAGTAAAGGAGTGTGTGCGGGAGAGTAAAGGAGTGTGTGCGGGGGACTAAAGGAGTGTGGTGAGGGAGAGTAAAGGAGTGTGTGAGGGAGACTAAAGGAGTGTGTGCGGGAGAGTAAAGGAGTGTGTGCGGGAGAGTAAAGGAGTGTGTGCGGGAGAGTAAAGGAGTGTGGTGAGGGAGAGTAAAGGAGTGTGGTGAGGGAGACTAAAGGAGTGTGGTGAGGGAGACTAGAGGAGTGTGTGCGGGAGACTAGAGGAGTGTGTGCGGGAGACTAGAGGAGTGTGGTGAGGGAGACTAAAGGAGTGTGGTGAGGGAGACTAAAGGAGTGTGGTGAGGGAGACTAAAGGAGTGTGGTGAGGGAGACTAAAGGAGTGTGGTGAGGGAGACTAAAGGAGTGTGGTGAGGGAGACTAAAGGAGTGTGGTGAGGGAGACTAAAGGAGTGTGGTGAGGGAGACTAAAGGAGTGTGTGCGGGAGACTAAAGGAGTGTGGTGAGGGAGAGTAAAGGAGTGTGTGCGGGAGACTAAAGGAGTGTGGTGAGGGAGACTAAAGGAGTGTGGTGAGGGGGACTAAAGGAGTGTGTGAGGCGGACTAAAGGAGTGTGTGAGGCGGACTAAAGGAGTGTGGTGAGGCGGACTAAAGGAGTGTGGTGAGGCGGACTAAAGGAGTGTGTGAGGCGGACTAAAGGAGTGTGTGAGGCGGACTAAAGGAGTGTGTGAGGCGGACTAAAGGAGTGTGTGCGGGAGACTAAAGGAGTGTGTGCGGGAGACTAAAGGAGTGTGTGCGGGAGACTAAAGGAGTGTGGTGAGGGAGAGTAAAGGAGTGTGGTGAGGGAGACTAAAGGAGTGTGGTGAGGGAGACTAAAGGAGTGTGGTGAGGGAGACTAAAGGAGTGTGGTGAGGGAGAGTAAAGGAGTGTGTGCGGGAGAGTAAAGGAGTGTGGTGAGGGAGAGTAAAGGAGTGTGGTGAGGGGGACTAAAGGAGTGTGGTGAGGGAGAGTAAAGGAGTGTGTGAGGGAGAGTAAAGGAGTGTGTGCGGGAGACTAAAGGAGTGTGTGCGGGAGACTAAAGGAGTGTGTGCGGGAGAGTAAAGGAGTGTGGTGAGGGAGAGTAAAGGAGTGTGGTGAGGGAGAGTAAAGGAGTGTGGTGAGGGAGACTAGAGGAGTGTGTGCGGGAGACTAGAGGAGTGTGTGCGGGAGACTAGAGGAGTGTGTGCGGGAGACTAGAGGAGTGTGGTGAGGGAGACTAAAGGAGTGTGGTGAGGGAGACTAAAGGAGTGTGGTGAGGGAGACTAAAGGAGTGTGGTGAGGGAGACTAAAGGAGTGTGGTGAGGGAGACTAAAGGAGTGTGGTGAGGGAGACTAAAGGAGTGTGTGCGGGAGACTAAAGGAGTGTGGTGAGGGAGAGTAAAGGAGTGTGTGCGGGAGACTAAAGGAGTGTGGTGAGGGGGACTAAAGGAGTGTGGTGAGGGGGACTAAAGGAGTGTGTGAGGCGGACTAAAGGAGTGTGTGAGGCGGACTAAAGGAGTGTGTGAGGCGGACTAAAGGAGTGTGGTGAGGCGGACTAAAGGAGTGTGGTGAGGCGGACTAAAGGAGTGTGTGAGGCGGACTAAAGGAGTGTGTGAGGCGGACTAAAGGAGTGTGTGAGGCGGACTAAAGGAGTGTGTGAGGCGGACTAAAGGAGTGTGTGAGGCGGACTAAAGGAGTGTGTGAGGCGGACTAAAGGAGTGTGGTGAGGGGGACTAAAGGAGTGTGGTGAGGGGGACTAAAGGAGTGTGGTGAGGGGGACTAAAGGAGTGTGGTGAGGGGGACTAAAGGAGTGTGGTGAGGGGGACTAAAGGAGTGTGGTGAGGGGGACTAAAGGAGTGTGGTGAGGCAGACTAAAGGAGTGTGTGAGGCAGACTAAAGGAGTGTGTGAGGCAGACTAAAGGAGTGTGTGAGGCAGACTAAAGGAGTGTGTGAGGGAGACTAAAGGAGTGTGGTGAGGGGGACTAAAGGAGTGTGTGTGGTAGTTTAAGTTTGAAGTGAATAGTAAACAGAAATATACACAGACCACACCTCTAACTGGTGCACTGAACCATGATGTTTGGTTCCCAGCTGCTGACTCCAGTGGTGATACCATCACATCTCCTACCTCTGAGCATGTGGACAACAAAGAGCAGGAAGACGAGACGGAGCTGAAAGGACCTCTGCAGGAGCAGGTGTTTGCAGAGTGTTCCAGGGAGAGGATTCTGGGATTGCTGGCAGCCATGTTACCTTCAGCCAAACCGGTAATGTCTTGGTTACTTTTGTACAGCTGCTTCAATGTACTTACAGACGAAGGCATTTTTAAAAAAAAATAAAACCATGGTCACGTATTTAGCCTTTGACTCTACAGGGCACCACAATTTCCCTCTCTGGTCTGAGCCCTATTCTGCCTCTGCTCTTCCGTGTGGTCATCTCCAACGCGGGATGTCTGAACGAAGCCTACCACCTGACACTCGGACTCCTAGGGCAGCTGCTTCTGCGCATCTTACCTGCCGAGGCAGACGCAGCCGTCACCGAGGCTCTTTCTGAAAAATACGAGCTGCTGGCGCCGGCTAACGGAGCGATCAACGACATACAAGGCTGGAAAACCACTCAGCTTTTGTTCAGCCTTGGAGCTGTGTGTCTGGACAGGTCAGTTATCCTCGCAACATTCAGTACTCTGGTTAAAAAGACCGCAATCAGATCAGAGCAAAATAAAAACCCATCACCAAATAAAACCTGACATCAAACCAAGTTATTTTTATTTATTTATTTATTTTCCTTTAAATTTAACATGCTTTGGTTTTGTCATTCTAATTTTATTCCACATAAATACATGAATTAATAAAACACACAGACAGCACATGCACAATGAAATAAACATATTTTTTAATTAATAATTAATATTAATGAATAGTTTAATTAATAAAGTAATGTTATATTGATTTGTTTTAATTTATGATTTTTATTTGATTTTTTTTAAATAGATTTTGGTATATCATAGTCATTAAACTGCATTAAATTGAAGCAGAAAACCTCTAAAAAAAATAATTTAAAGGTGGGGTCTCCGTTGTTTGAAAGCCAATGTTGACATTTGAAATCACCTAAACAAACACGCCCCTAACCCAAATGTGTCCCACCCCTATTTTGATAGCTCCGCCCCATACATACACCAGACAAGTATAACCCAAGTATAATCCAGACAAGTATTATGGCGGAACCTGTTGGGGCAGCTGATCGAGGGGATATTTTTTAGCAATAAATGAACTCGATGAGTAATACTATGGTAATACAAATGTGTTTTTGTAGTACTGTGTGTTGTACCATGAAAGGTTTATCTCCGTTTCACACGGAAGACGTTCAGTTCTCTCCAGCGCTGGACAGCTGATCCTATATTAACACGGTCCTACTTCTTGCCTTGCCGTAAGCCTTTCTTCGCTTTCTTTCTTTCTTTTTATCCTCCATGTCAATGTTAAAACCGCTTTCTGCTAATGTCACACATGCGCACTGAACACTCTCTATGCCCATATTGACAAGACACGCCCCTTTCTGCTCATTGGCTTCATTGGTTAGTTTTGTTTTTGTTTTGTTTGGAGGCCCAACGCAGTTTTCTGAAGCATTTCTCAAACAACGGAGACCCCACCTTTAAGTAGAGAATAAATGCAGATGTTAAAGTTTTGGAAAGTTTAAATTTTGACTGTTGATCGAACAAACAAAGAAGCATCTGTGTTTCATATTTCATAAATCTTATGATCTAGCAGTAAACATCACATGATCTTTATTGTTGTTGCTCTCGACTGTCACTTGCTGCTTTTTTTTTTTTTACATTCGTAAGCACTTGTTGAACCAATATTTGCCATTTGGGAGGACATTATAATTATGAAAGGTTGTGTCCGGGAAGCCTCTGTAAACAGGAGAATGTTTCTGGTGTATGATCTGAATGTTTGTGTCTGTAATTAATCATACGATTGTTTTTCTGCTTCTGCTGTGTCATTGCAGTCGTATTGGTTTAGACTGGGCGAGCTCGGTAGCGGACATCTTGAGAAACCTGAACGCGTGTCCTCAGTGGTCCGACGTTATCGCTATCTTCACTGATCACTGCATTAAGCAGCTACCACACCAATTCAAACGCTCCAACATCTTCACTCTGCATGTCCTGGTCATCTTCCCTGAGGTATGGAAAAGCAAATTTGTACCCGGTGAGCACAATTTATGCCCCTTTTCCCCCTTACTAGAGTAGATCACCTCACCTGGATACTGTAGACACTGTAGAGCTGCTGCTGCTGCTGTAATCATAAAGACATGCTCATGCCTGGAGTCTTTCACACGTCTGCTCTTACTGAACATCCTTTCAACACACTGGGAACTGTTTGACTTTATAGTGCACCTGTGTAAATACATAACGATTTAGAAATTCAGGGTCCTGTTCATTTTCGAGGGTTTTGTCCTGTGAAAAATGGCTTATAGTTATCTCATTTTTCTACAACTGAGCAAATTATGGGCCTTTCCGAGGGACCACGGAGTGGCAGGGGATTCGAACTCACGACCTTCAGATCAATAGTCAAACACCTTAACCACTGAGCTACCACTTCCAGCACATCATTCCAGCCTCGTCAAAGTGATGAAAGTTAAACAAGCGTCTGAAATCGATTGTTCTTTGTGACAAGGTGCTGTATACATTAATGACCGTGATCCTAATACAACTTTCTGAAGGTAAACAAATGCCTGTGGTTTCAGGTGCTGTGTATGGGAACTCAGTCGGTGTTCCTAGACAACGCTAACGAGCAGCACAACATCATCCTGCTCAAACACTTCACCAAGAAGAACCGAGCCGCCGTCGTCGACGTCAAGACGCGTAAAAGGAGAACGGGTGAGAGACAGAGATCAAGAGAGAGAGAGATGCAGTCAAAGAGCAGTCCTGAACTTTGTTAACCTTAATAATAAACCATCACAGTACATGTCCTTCAGCATAAAACAGGTTCAGAGAGACTTCAGCAGATTTAACAGAAAGGCCAATGTGCAATATATATGTGTATTTAGAATCAGTTTTAACTGAGGCTCCTACAGTGGTGTCCCAGGCGTCTGTGTGTATATATATATGTATATATATATATATATATATATATATATATATATATATATATATATATATATATATATATATATATATATATATTCCCACGCTAGATTGCATGTTTTCCTCAGGGTACTACGGTTTCCTCCCACGGTCTAAAGACATGCTTTGTAGATTGAGTAGCATCTCTAAATTGTCCGTAGTGTGTGAACGTGTGTGTGTGATGGACTGGCACCTCATCCAGGGTGTAGCGCCATGGCTTGTGCCCGACTCTCCTGGGATAAGTGAAATCTAACATTTTCAAGCAACTCTATAAACTGTTCCTCTCATCTCCTTCATCACCTCACCACGTTGTTGATCATTCCCTAAGACAGCGCAACTCGTGTAGTTTTTTTAGTTCCTTCAGTTCTGACATGTCACGTTGCAGTTATATCCTTAATCACTGCTCCTTAATCGCTTTTCCCCCCCCACAGTGAAGGATTACCAGCTGATGCAGTCTGATGAGAGTCTGGCTCTGTCCAGTCATTACCTGAAGGATTTCATCTCCGTCGTGAGCCAGCTGCTGCAGAACGGGGTAGAAAGCAGCACCCCGGATGCTGTGGAGGCAACCTGGGTGCTCTCACTCGCCCTCAAAGGCCTTTACATCATCCTTAAGGTGACACAAGCTTCTTATCTATCATGCAGAATAGTCTCACATAAATGCGAGGAAATTTACAGATTTAGAGTGGAATATCAGAACAGGGAAATTTCCTGTTTGTAGTAAAACAGGAAATTCAGCTTCATGTTTGTTAGCACTGTAGTTGACCACATGCTTGCTAACGTTGCTTTTGACAGCATGCTAACGTTTGTGCAGAAATATAATGTCTTGCCTCTGCTTTTTAACTCCGCATTATCGATTATGAGCTAGACAACAGACAGTAAAGTGTGTGTGTGTGTGTGTGTGTGTGTGTGGCAGAAGCACGGCAGCGAGCAGGTCCAGCAGGCCATGCACAGCGCTGGCCTCATGCAGTTGCTGGTACGCAAATGCAGTAAGGGCACTGGCTTCAGCAAGACATGGCTGTTGCGTGACCTGGAGATCCTTTCCATCATGCTCTACTCGTCTAAACGCGAGATCCACTTCATGGCCGAAGAGAGCGAGAGCGGCGAGCGAGAGGAGGACAGAGAGAAGGACAAAGGGCACGACTCGGACCTTTCCAGCTGCTGCGCCGAAGACGCCGATCCGCTCGAGGGGCTGGATGAAGAGACCAAAGCCTGCTTCCAGGTGAGTGCAACAAACAAGACGATACAGAAAACACAACAACAAAGTTCTTCTTTGCGCACGAGTCATTTTAAATGTTCCATAAACTATTCATCCTCGTTCTAGATTCTTTTTACCAGATATGGGATACACAGTCATTTCAGATTACATGATTAGTGATGCAACAATAGTGATTTCCCAATCTGGAAGAAGATTTTTTGGTCCTTGTTGTGATATTAGTATAAAAAGTTGTAATCTCTTTATTATTAATCAGTCAGGAGCGGCACGGAACGTGTTATGTACTCGGTATACGTTCACACGCTCAGACTGCTAGGATCGTCGTTTCTAACACTAGTGTGTTGATTTGAGTAACGACACACAGTAGGCAGGAAGTGCAGCACACTATGGCACTAGGCGACACACCCCAAGGAAGTGAGCATGGTATTGGAGCAGTATCAGTATTGATGCATCCTTTTACAGGGCATGTAAATACACGTAAAAAATGTTAGGGTCTTCAACCGTGTGTCTTCTTCCAGCTTACTCATGATGCTCTAAATGCTCCTCTGCACATCCTGAGAGCTTTGTATGAGCTCCAAATGAAGAGGACGGACTCGTTTTTCCGGGAAGTGCAGAAACGGTGAGTAGACTTTTCCCTTGTTATTTTAAAGATTGTTCGTTTCAGGTCATATCTGATATAGCAGTTTAAAGCTGAAAGTCCTCCTGTCTGATCAAACGAAAGGAGCGTCTGTAAAACAAACCAAAAAAACTCTTGAAAGGGAAATGATCGGAGAATGCCTTGATTCTCTCAGGTTTGACGGAGACGTGATAAAGACAGACGAGACGATTCGGACGCTGGCACAGAAATGGCAGCCTGCTAAGCGTACGCACTCGGACGAGCGTCATGCGAAGGCCGTGGACACGGACATGATCATCACACCCTGCGTGGTACGTTGCTTTTGGCCATCTTCAAACATTAAATGTAAACGTTCATGATGCCCAGTGCTTAACATAAGGAGTAGGAAGTGTAAGCAATACAAGGTGATGTTTCTCAAAACCCTTAAAAGCTTCAGACGAATCAGTACCGTAGACTCTGACCTCTCCGAATGTTTCCTCTCTCACAGCTGAAGCCAAGCCGCTGCGAGACGGCCACAGAGGAGACGAACGCAGTGACGCAGAAGCTGATCACCATCACGGAAAGCGAGCTGCAGCTCAGTTATGCCAAGCAGCGGCGCACCAAGAGCTCAGCGCTGCTGCACAAGGAACTGGATGCGCGCAGTAACAAGGCAGTGCGCCACTACCTGTTCCGTGTGAATGAGGCCATCAGCATCCTGTACGCCCGGCACGTGCTGGCTCTGCTGCTAGCCCACTGGCCTGACAGTGATCCTATCAGCGAGGAGGACTTGGAGCTGAGTGGAGCCTCACACATGGCCCACATCCTCGACATGCTCATGCAGCTGGAGGAGAAGCCGCTGTGGGAAAAGGTACGTCTGTGTGGAAGCAAAATATACGCACTATTCTTATATACGCTGATTGTACTTTGTACAATGCGCACACTTGTGTTGAATGTCGTCTTCTGTCCTGGTGCAGATCCTGCAGAAGGTGATAAAAGGTTGCAGTCAGAGCATGCTGGACAGTCTGTCCCTGACTGCGTGTCAGTTCATGGAGGAGCCTGTTATGGCCATGCAGGTCAGAGAATCCAAACACCCCTACGACAACAACACTAACTTTGAGGTATGACATTTTTTGCATCTGTCCTCATTCTACATTCTGCCTCTGTCCTTGTTTTCATACTGCTCCAATCCAGCTTCCAACCTGCTCCTATACATCCTCCATGCCAACAACAAGCAATATACTGACCCATTATTGCCACCATTCTGCTTCCCATCTGCCCCAGTTCTGACTCCATCTTGGCAAACTAGAGCTCATATACTGGCCCCATTCTGCCAGCATTTAGTCCTCACTCTTCCCCAGTGTTTCGGTATTATTCTCATTCTGTCAGTGTTTTGCCCCATATCACCCAGAGTCATCTCACATACTACTGCCATACAGCCCCTATACCTACCATAACTACACCATTCTGCCCACATGCTGCCCTATTCCTCTTCCTTTCTACATCATGCTGCCCCTAGGCCACCCCAATGTTTGCCTCATTATGTACCCAATCTGCCTCAGTTCTACCCTTTGCCTATATTACCACTATTCTACAGCATTTTGCCTCATTCCTCCCTACATCAGCCATCAGCTTCCCAACAGTACCCCATTTTGCCCGCATTCTGCCACATCCATAGACCTCCCTGTTCTGCCACAATGTTATAAATAATAGGATTACATTGTGCGCTGGTGCTATAACTGAAATCTTGCCCTTAATGATCTTTTACCTCCACTGATTCAGGACAAGGTGCACATCCCCGGAGCATTTTATCTGTCTGTGAAGTTCGATTCTCGATGCCAAACTGAGGAGGGATGTGACGAGCTGCAGCTGGCCAGTAGTGCCGACTTCCAGCAGGACCTGCACACCTTTAGCGGCTCCTACCACAAATGGGCTGATGTGGAGATACCAGGTAATGAGTTCACACCCAGTTTGGCAGGGCTCACAGGGCCTGCTTGTCTAACTGGTAGGTAAATCTCAAGCTTTTAAGCCTGAACAATTTCCCAATTCCTTTTGATGAAAACCAGCCACATACCATAATGCTACCGCCACCATGCTTCACTACAGTGATGTTGGTGTCAGGATAACCAGCAGTGTTAGGTTTCTACCAAATGTAGTGCTTTGTGCCAGAACCAAAACGTTCATTTGGTCTCATCAGTATCTTTTTCTACATTATTTCCATCCTGGCTTCCAAATGAGATTTCAAACGACTTCATACGGCATTGTGAGGTGTCCAGGCTTTGGTTGTCCTATGGACATCGTATCCTGTCATTGAGTTTTGGTGGATGGTTTCCTCTAGTCTAAGGCACGGTCGTGCCATAATTTTCTGGTTTTAAAATAATGGATTTATTGTATTGTTTAATCCAAACACTGATTGATATCTTCCTAGAAAACCCAGACTTGTATTGATGGCTCTTTGGTCTTCAGTGTTAGAGACAGTGTAGATGCATGACATCAAATCACAGTTAAGTCATTTCACGGTTGAAGAAGGCTGAATACTTATCCACGGCACTATGTAGGTACACTATTAGGCAAGTGTAGTAAGGTGTGGATTTTCATTACTCTTTTTCTCCCACAGGGGACACTCTTCACTACAGGTTTGTGTCAGACATGAGTAATACAGAATGGGGCTACAAGTTCACTGTGACTGGAGGACATCGTGGACGCTTCCAAACTGGTTAGCTCGCTCTCTCTCTCTCTCTCTCTCTCTCTCTCAGTCTGTCACTCTCTCTCTCTCTCTCTCTCTCTCTCTCTCTCTCTCTCAAATAACGGTCTGTTTTCTTTCACTGTTTATCCTATTTTTAGTAGAATAGCTTTCAGGACCAGTCAATTTCCATCAGAATTGCTTGACCCGATTCTACCTCTGCCTGCTCGTGTGTGTGTGTGTGTCAGAGAGAGAGAGAGAGAGAGAGAGTTGGCATGCATCTCCTGAGCGTGTGTGATTGATTACTGTAGTCATTTTCTAAGCAGCAGCAGGTGCGCTCTCCTCACCTGCGCCTTCTCCACTCTTATCACACTAATTGAGTCGTGCACCTTTTTGCCCCAGCGTTGGAATTATAAGTCTATACAGGAATATCAAATATATTTTATTTTCCATCCTTGGGCTAAATGCTCTGTATTAAAGGTGGGGTCTCCGTTGTTTGAAAGCCAATGTTGACATTTGAAATCACCAAAACAAACACGCCCCTAACCCAAATGGGTCCCACCCCTGTAATTATAGCTCCGCCCACACATACATACTTAGCCCAGGCAACTAATGGAAAGAAATGTGTCTTTATCATAGCTGAAGGGAGGAACAATACGATTGCAGATAAACAAACAAGCAAAAATGACACACAAGGATAATCATGTAAAGGACGACTTATATTAGTTCTGTGTAACAAAGCAAAAAACGTTACTCACCTATCGAGAAGGAAAGTTGGCCGCATATTCACAGACTGGAGTTTCCCGAGTCAATAACTCCTGAACTAAACGCTGTTACTACACAAAACACGGTTGCCTCTCTACATTACTACGATAGAAAAGAGGTGTTATTTGTGTAGTAACAGCGTTTAGCTCAGGAGTTATTGACTCAGGAAACTCCAATCTGTGAATATGAGGCCAACTTCCTGCTCCTTCAGTTCTCTCCAGCGCTGGAAAGCTGATCCTATATTAACTCGTCCTACTTCTTGCCTTATCGTAACCCTTTCTTTGCTTTCTTTATTTGTTTTTATCCTCCATGTCAATGTTAAAACCGCTTTCTGCTAATGTCACAAATGCGCACTGAACACTCTCTCCGCCCATATTGATAAGACCCGCCCCTTTCTGCTCATTGGCTACACTTTAGTTTTGTATTTGTTTTGTTTGTCGGCCCGACTCAGTTTTCTGAAGCATTTCTTAAACAACGGAGACCCCACCTTTAAATGCTCTGTTTACATAGAATGCTAATGTCATTCATCTCATGATAAGGGGAATTAAGATAAACTTGGCAACCCTGGCTTTTCCGTTGCCCTTTCAGGTAAATAGTAGAAAATGAGTCGTAATGCAGAAAAGGGCAGTTCCTAGTACAGGAGCCATCATTGTACATAATTGGCAATAATCTTAAATTTAAATCTTAAATGCTAAGCAACAAACTTTTATTTATGAGTATCTCTCTGAATCCAGTCAAATGGATAAAACTGATCTGATATTAACTCAGTACTCTAATAGCTCTGCTCCAACTGCCGATGTGGTTCATTTGGAAATCCCACATTGTTTTCCATTTCCAGCTAACAAATAAACCATACCTAAGTACACTGGCTTTATTTGTTTACCCATCCTGCTCAGGTACAGTGTGAGTGAAACCAGGACGTACGAGTTGGTATAGCTCTGAAGATCTGTCTGTTTGGGAAATCTTCACATGGAGTCACTTTTAAAATCTTATTTCACAGATTAATGTTGCTTATAGTCATTTAGTCTTGTCGATGATCCAGAAAGAACAACAATAATCGACTTTATTTATGCTTTATTCTTGTCCAAACGCAGGTTTTGAGATCCTGAAGCAGATGTTGGCTGATGACCAGGCTCTGGCCCATCTGCCGCTGGCGGTCATCTGGGAATGGCAGGTGAGCGTGGCCTGTCGTCAGACAGGAAGTCAGCGCTTAAAGGCAATTCACCTGCTGCTGCGGATACTGCAGTGTCCTACTCAGTGGTATGTGTTAGTTACAGCTCTCTTTCTCACACACACACACACACACACACACACACACACACACACACACACACACATATACACACAGACTCTTCTCTTTCAGTTCAGTTCAGTTCAGCGCTTTATTGGCAAGAAAGTAAAACCACACTGTTACCAAAGCAAAGTTATATGAGTAATATACATATGTGCATATGGAATTATTACAAACTTATTGAACAACAACAACAATGAGGGAGAAAAGAGCAAAACAAACAGGAAAAAAACATAAGTTAGTTGTGTGTGTGGGTGTGTGTGTTCATGGTGTATGCGTCTCTTCCACTCTGTTT
This sequence comes from Tachysurus vachellii, assembly GCF_030014155.1. Classification (NCBI taxonomy): domain Eukaryota; kingdom Metazoa; phylum Chordata; class Actinopteri; order Siluriformes; family Bagridae; genus Tachysurus; species Tachysurus vachellii. The sequence goes on from NC_083485.1 coordinate 9,830,049, forward strand.
CTTTCTCTCTCTCTCTCTCTCCCTCTCCTCTCTCTCTCTCTCACTCTCTCTATCTATCTCTCTCTCTCCCTCTCCTCTCTCTCTCGCTCGCTCTCTCTCTCTCCCTCTCCTCTCTCTCGCTCGCTCTCTCTCTCTCGCGCTCTGCTGGTCTCTTGACCTGCCCTGAAGATCAGGGTAGATCACACAGACGCAGCAGAATTTCCATACCAGCAGCATTCCAGTAAATTTGTGCGAATCTATCCATCCCGTTCTGAGCCTGCTACTGTCAGACCATGAAGTCAAGAATTAGAGCTGACAGGGAAGCTTTGAATTCCTTTAAAAGTTCATTTATATTGGGTTTAGTACTCAAATGTTAGCATTTTATACTGCTCCAATCATCGCTTTTCTTTTTCTTTATTCAGATTATTTTGACTATATTGTTAAGCAAACTAATCCAAAAGTATATTATTTTATGACTTATTCTTTATTAAGTTTAATAACATTTTCGATTTTCAAACCTTACTTTTCCAACAAAAAAATAAATATAGAAATAACTAGAAGGCTTCTGTGTTAGTTAAGAAAGCAAAATATTAATGAGGCAAAAATAAAGCAAAATCATAATGAGGGCTGATGGGTTTTGTGTAAAAAAAAAAAAAATTTGTTGTTATTATTATTATTATTATTGCTTCAATGTAGGGTATTTAATTGTCAAATACAGGGTATCAACTGACGGCGTAGTTTGACACACATTATGATCTATTGTGTTTAAATTAAATTCCATTATGATTGCAACATTAGTGTTTTATTTTTTTTGGTATGCTAGAACATCTATATCACTGTTAACTTTGCGCTTTTGCCGTCATCTGTAATATCATTCAGTAAATTTATTTGCAGGTGTACTGTAGGCGAAGGAGAAAAATTGTTTACCACTGTTTATAATTTTAATATAGAAGTAGTATAGAAACATTTCTTTTTGTTAGACTCTGCTTTAAATGGTGTCAAACGGTACGCAATGGCAAAATAAGCTCAAACAACAAATGTTGGGTAAGGAGAGGTGCACGCTGGGTAAGGAGAGGTGCACGTTGGGTAAGGAGAGGTGCACGCTGGGTAAGGAGAGGTGCACGTTGGGTAAGGAGAGGTGCACGCTGGGTAAGGAGAGGTGCACGCTGGGTAAGGAGAGGTGCACGCTGGGTAAGGAGAGGTGCACGTTGGGTAAGAACTAAATGGGCGTTGGGTAAAAGGTCATTTCACATCACTTTCTAGTTCAGCAATAGACATTACAGTTGTATACCTTCTCATAAGAAGTATTAAATGCCTTCTCATATGCAGTAAATAACAATCTGTGAAAGGAGACAGATAAAAGTACAATTTGATGATGTAAATAAGGGAATCTAGACATAGGTAGGTACCTTTTGGGGGAAAAATCAATATATATATATATATATATATATATATATATATATATATATATATATATAGATAGATAGATAGATAGATAGATAGATAGATAGATAGATAGATAGATAGATAGATAGATAGATAGATAGATAGATAGATTTCCCTTAGATTTTGTTATTTCCTTCTCTACTCAACTCCACAGTATGACATCATAGTATCAGCAGCAGGCAGCTGTGTGTGTTTACCAGACTTAAGTGTGTTTAGAAACCTCGACTGATCCCAGATTCAGAGTAAAGGGAGTGGAGTTCCCTCATTACCTCATGTATAGGCATCCAGAAGGATGTGAGCTACTCCTTTAATAAGTTGACGCCTGGGCTTCAGATTTACAAAGCTTTTGCATAAAGCACGAGCCACATGCTTCCCCTCTTGATTGTTGCCATGACGATGGGTTCACATGCCAGTGAGATGATTTGCATGTTTTCCATGGTGTCTGGACTCCAGTACATGATCATCTCCAGCAGGCTGTTTGTGTGTGTGTGTGTGTGTGTGTGTGTGTGTGTGTGTGTGTGTGTGTGTGTGTGTGTGTGTGTGTGTGTGTGTGTGTGTGTGTGTGTGTTGTTCTAAAATGTGGATATTATGGTCTGTGGTGTCAGATGAATAAGAGCTTGGAGGAATAGACCATGCAAATGGCTCCCTGCCCACCTGTGGCTGAAAGTGGTGCAGCAGTCAGCCAGAGCACTGAATTACAGCAGATGACTGTGTGCTTATTAAAGAAAGAATGATCTCATTCTTTTTTCTGTTTGTGTGTGTGTGTTCATATCTATGTACATATCTGACCTCCCGTGCCGACACCTCACAAACGTGTGTGTTTTATTCTGTTGAATTTTTATTTGAATACTATCCAGATTTTCCATAATAGTGATGTCAGACCCCTTGTTCCACTTTTACTCACATTTCCTTTCAGCAAAATGACCTTTAATAGAGGAATAAATTTGTCATTTGTGCCATACTTTATTTACACACACACGCTTATGTATTTGTTTGTTTATTAATTTGTTGGTTGTTTAATTGAGTAAAAATAAAAGTGTATGTGTATGTGTGTGTATGTGTGTTGCTCTGCCACTTAGTGCTGACGAGCGAAGACCAAAACCTAGGAAGATTTTCTAAATGTAATGGCAGTACATCAAGTCATTGCTGAGATATTTCCTCAGTTACTGGTTTCTGAAGCCCTCACAAGTTTCCGTTCGCTAACATCTCTGCCAGATTTTGGGCTTGATATACAGTATAAATGTAAAAACATGGCTGAGATTTGGTCTCACTTTCTGTGAAGTGCCAAGTCCTGGTCCTTCACTCACATTAGAAGTTTGAGTCTAAATACAACACTCTGGTGCCAAGAAATTCCCTCACTTCCTGTTTAACTGCTTTACTGTCACGCAAACTTTCACATTATAGACACACACACACACATAAAACTGTTGGATTTGTCAAAGACCCAATTGGGATGATAAGAATATTTATATTTGCCCTATTTGTGGCGTAAGGTAGCTGAAACTGTCCTCCATCACTGTGCAAGATTTAATAATATAATAATAATAATAACATGCATCTACATACTTGTCCTTAAAAACAATATTTAAAACCTAATATTAAAATAAAAAGCTTCTTCTGTAGCTGAATTTCAAATGACTCTGTTGGGAACCTGCCACATGACCTATCTTACACTATGTAGTGATCACGTCCAGAGAATAGAACGTCATTTTCTACATGAATTAAATTACTGCTGTGGGAGAAACTACAGATTTTAAGCCTATGAAATGCAAAGGTACTGTAGGAAAAAAAAAAAGGAAACATCACTAAAGGTCCAAATGAATCTGGAACCTCAAGATGATGATTCTGGAACCTTGTTATTATTAAAAGAGAAGAGAACGATTCAGTTTTAGATTTTGTAGTTGATATGATATGAACACATGAATGTGTTGCTGGAGCTAACGGTCTCCTAGAGTGTGGGCAAATCATTGTTTCATTAATATTCAAACAATTTAAATAATTTAAAATAAGTTAGTCTTTCCTGTGATGTTCAACCAACTGTGTGTGTGTGTGTGTGTGTGTGTGTGTGTGAGAGAGAGAGAGAGAGATTTAATATCTTGATAGGGACTAACGTGTTCCCAAATGGATAGAAGGAAAATGTAATTAAAAATGAATTCTAAAAGAGCTGTAAGGATTGCTTTTGCTTATTGAGGTCATGATTATTGTTAGTCTCTGTGGAGCAAAGCGATTATTATGAATGGCATTAATAATGGAGAATAAGGAATTTACACAGATGTGTGTGTGTTTTTTGCAGGGGCTGTGATCTGACCCTGCTCAGGCCACTGTGGCAGCTCTTTACCACAATGGAAGGTGGAGTAAATCATGATCCCACCAGCATCAGCGTCCTGTTGCCACTTCATCGAGCTCTCACTGAACTCTTTTTCATTGCTGAGACCAAAGCCATGGTGAGATTTTACCTTTCTCCTCACACACACACACACACACACACACACGTCACCATTCTCAAGAATGAACGTCTACTTTGTGTCATGAGAGTTTGTGTGCATTACATTACTCAGTGTATAAGTTCTAGGTGTGCTGAACACACTCTGCTTATCTCGTCCACCTGCTCACCTGAACAAAGAACTGTGTGTGTGCGTGTGTGCACCTATATATATATATATATATGTGTGTGTGTGTGTGTGTGTGTGTGTGTGTGTGTGTGTGTGTGTGTGTGTGTGTGTCTATATATATATGTGTGTGTGTGTGTGTGTGTGTGTGTGCTTGTCACACATATATATATATATATATATATATATATATATATATATATATATATATATATATACGTGTGTGTGTGAGTGTGTGTATATGTGTGCGTGCGTGCGTGTGTCTATATATATGTATATATATGTGTGTGTGTGTGTGTGTGTGTGTGTGTGTGTGTCTATATATATGTGTGTGTTTGAAAGAGCAAGAGAGAAATGAAGAAAAGAACTCCATTAGAGGGCAGTAGCACATCTTGACAGCTTTTAGTAAAGCATGTGTTTGTTACATGATTACATGTACAGTCAGGTCCATAAATATTGGAACATCGACACAATTCTAACATTTTTGGCTCTATACACCACCACAATGGATTTGAAATGAAACGAACAAGTTGTGCTTTAACTGCAGACTGTCAGCTTTAATATGAGGGCATTTACATCCACATCAGGTGAAGGTGTAGGAATTACAACAGTGTGCATATGTGACTCCCACATGTTAAGGGACCAAAAGTAATGGGCCAATTGTCTTCTCAGCTGTTCCATGGCCAGGTGTGTGTTATTCCCTCATTATACCAATTACAATGAGCAGATAAAAGGTCCAGAGTTCATTTCAAGTGTGCTATTTGCATTTGGAATCTGTTGCTGTCAACTCTCCAAGATGAGATCCAAAGAGCTGTCACTAACAGTGAAGCACGCCATCATTAGGCTGAAAAAACAAAACAAACCCATCAGAGAGATAGCAAAAACATTAGGCGTGGCCAAAACAACTGTTTGGAACATTCTTAAGATGTTGTGTATATACACACACACACACTGCCCTGAAATGCACACTCAGTACAAACTCATACATTGTGTGAAATATAAGGATAAGGTTTAGTTTAAATACAGTTTTATGAGGGTTAAAGAACCCTTGCCATGTTCCCCTGCAGCATGTACAGCAGGTAGAATACAGCAGGCTCTGTGGAACTCCAGCCTGTTTCACCAGGAACAGCAGAAGTTCTTGAAGGACACACGGGTAGTGACAAAAAAAAAGAAAAGAAATCAACACAACGCTAATCACTTATCAACGTTCCACAAGCGTTCATGAGGAAAGTGCATCTTGTTACCGTAGATGGCATTAAAGCCTGGAGCTTTTCACACACACACACACCAAGAGGAGTCTGGCTTGAATCAGGGCCACGGACATTTTTCTACCACAATCCCACTTTTAGTCTCTCTTTATAAACATCGCAGGCTTCTTATCTGTGTCCTAACTCGCTGCTCTGTCTGCGTGTCCTTCACTTCATCACTGGCGAATAAATGCAGTTGGAAAATCAATTTGTCTGTGTAAAAATAGATGAAGATAAGGGATGACTGAAGTGCTAGCGTCGATCATAATGTTTATTGCAGTGGATGATTAAGTAGATGTTACCCTGGTGATCTGTAAACGAATGCGTTCCAGGACGTTGTGCTGAAATTTAAACAGTTTGTGCACAGTATCCATCGGACGTCCGAACTTATTTGAGAATGGATGATTAGGCATGGAGTTTTAGTCTAAACTCCTCTGACGACTCGTTTGTTTTGTTTTCAGGAGCAAGGCATACTTCAGGAGTATCTCCTCGCTCTGACAACCAACGAACAACTCGTAACACACACAGCTCAGGTAAGACCAGCTTCCTCCTCTCCAGTCCCCTCGTATATTAACCTCCGTAACAGGAAGCGTTCAAACACGAATACTGAAGACGGAACATGAAGAAAATTAGAATTTATATGTTTTTATGAGTTAAGGAGTCTACTGATATAATACACTCGTGTGTGTGATGCAGGACAGTGATTTATATTTTATTTACTTGTTTGTTTGTTTATTTATTTTGTGCATCACAGTGTGGCTCAAAGACTGATTCTCAAAGTCAGGGGTCTTATGGTCTGGTCCTCATGATCTGTTTTACTGACCTTTTTTTTTGACTAATCATATTCCTACAACATTTAACACCAAAAACAATGAGAAATCCAACGAAGGCAGCAGAAGAGACAGCAAAAGTTTTGACTCCAGAATGCAGCGCAGCTTTATGACTCACAGCTCAGCTAGTACGTGACCCGCGCTCAAAAAGGTGAAGCCTTTAAACCTGATCTGTCCGAACAGCGTGTAAAGATCAGGACGTGGACTGAAGAGAACGAAGGAAGCGCCGCAGATCTCTTTAATCAGACCCGCAGTGAGGGTCATATCACGCCGGCAACATGACCAAACACTGAAATTGTTAAAGAGTAAAAGAAAAGCGATTCAAATTTAAAGTCAGCTCAGAAATTCATTCTAGAAATGAATCTTGGATTAGGAAGATGGAACCGCAAGGTGGATTTCTTCTTTAAAGAAGCACTTTGATGGACATGTTAGAAATTGTATACTATTATTTAAACATTTTTAACATTCATGCGTGGGGTTTTAGCAGGAAAAGTACAGCCCGGAGCATTCGTGACTACATTCACCGTATCTTTTAACGTATGATTGAGATGGATCCAGCAGGTAAAGTTTTCACACGTGACCATGTTTACATACGCCTAAAGCCTGATGTAGCACGCTACATATCATGAAAACTTAATGAGACTGATCCGGCTGTGTTTTGTTGTGTTCTCTGTGCCAGCGTTCGGTGGAATAGCGTTCGTTCAATGCCGCTGGATCGGGTTTAATATAACAGCCTGAAATGTGTGCTCGGTGTGGGAGGCTTGTCTAGAAACAGAGACTATCCCGGAGACATCCGTATTAAAAATCGGATCTCGCCGTCGGTTACGTGCGTGTTATCAGCAGAGCGTAAATTCAGAACTGCTTCTGGGGAAAGAAAGTGACAAAAGAAAAACAGATTGACAACAAAACAGGAAAGAGATGAAGCTTTTAAAGCACGTAATGATGATAAAGACAGTGTTGAGTGAGTGCAGGTGACAATGTTCATGTAGAATATATTTGCCAGATATTGTAATATCACAGGATATTGTGACTCATGTAGTCACTCTTTACAGCCGTGGTGAGCAGAAAAGCATCTCATTATGCTCTAAACATCAAATCTTCAGCTGGATGAGAACTACAGCAGGAGAAGACCGCATCAGATTCAGCTCCTTTCAGTGAAGAGCAGGAATCCGAGGCCGTCACGGATGCAGACTCGCTCTAACTGAACATCACGTGCCATGAGCACTTCATGTTCTTCATGAACTCCCTTATCTTTCTGCCTTGCTAAAGTTTTAGTGCTAGAATTCCTTGGTCCATAGCAAATGGTCTCGCATCAGGATCAGATATAATATAAAAATCACAAACCTTGCTAGTTTGTGTCTCCTGTGAATCACCGAAATACTGAAATGTTTTCGACAACACAACAATTGCTGCCTCTGCAGCGTGACCGTCAAATGATGAGACGCCGAAGCTGACGTGATGCATCGTCGAGCGTGTGTGTGTGTGCGAGCGTGTGTGTGGGTTGTGGTTATCTCTTATGCTTTTAGTAATTATCCCGCACGGATGTGATCAGAAGAGGTGGGAAGATGACCGTGTTGTTTGTGTTGTTGTGTTGTGTTCAGTGTAGGCTGCTGAAACACACTGAAGTGCATCTCTTCATGTCCACAGCACACTCATACTTTAGTTTTGGCTAAAACTATTTTTTTTAATATATATATATATTATTTATTTATTCCTGCACCAGAAATGTTTCTAAGTGCACGTTTCCAACAAAAGTGTCGCTTGTGTGACTGCGGTTGATTACTGCGTAGGTGTGTAACACAGTCTGGTGAATTACCTGCCATATTCTTTTACTTAATCATCCCTCTGGATGTTGTTCTCACCTTCATTCTCTTTCTTTTTTATGTCTTTTTTTCTCATCCTTTATGGCACAGGCACTGAAGAACATCGCTGCCATCAGCTTGGCCATCAATTACCCAAATAAATCCACCAGACTGCTGAATGTTTCTCCCTGAGACGGGGAAAATCGGGGCTGTCGGCGCCGTGTGTGTCCTCCATCGCTGCCTTATAGCAGGCAGGTAAAAGGTGTTCCAGGAAAGCCCCAGCGCAAGCTCGCTCTCTCTCTCTGTCTCTCTCTCTGTCTCTCTCTCTCTCTCTATCTCTCACTCTCTCTCACAAACTCACACACACGTATATGCAGCGTCTTCCGTCTTCAAGGGACACTGAGAGAAGAATTACCCTTGTTGTCGTGTCATTTTAGTCGATATCATCAGAATTAGCATTACGGACGGGCCAAAGGCATATCGCAAGAACTCGAGCATTCTTCTTCCTCCTATTTTTTTTCCCTTTTATTAACCGCCCTCTTCATTTCTTACTTGAACCAGCTCCAGTTCTGAAAGCCGGGCAGCGGTGCCGCGTGCCAAATTTCCCAGCGTTTCCCTCAGTAAAGTCGCTCTTTCCTCCCTTTATTTATGCTCCTCATCAAGCGCACCTCGGGCGAGACAATCGATCAGGCTGAAAGCAGGTCACCTCTCTCCGCTTTCGGCCCTAAAAATACAAGCGACCCACACAGCCTCATCCGTCAGGGCGGCCTGAGACTTGGGTCCAAACCAGCGACAGCCTCAGAGAGCCGCTTCGAACAGTTTATTCACAAATTTACAAAACGACTGTAACAAAACATGCCTTTTTTTTTTTTTTAATCATTATGAATACTATTATTATTATTATTATTATTATTTGAATGTTCACATCATCTGTATACTGTTATATATCCATCACTTGAAAACTCATTCTTCTACATGAATTTGCGCCTGGGAGGTCGCTTTGATGTGCCACAGGAAACTGTAGCCTTAAAGCGATCAGTAAACCGACGGGTTCAGAATAAGGGACGACCTCGGACCTGAAAATGAAATAATCTTAGTTTGTTTTTTTTTTTTTGGTTGTTTTTATTTTTTTTTTAATATGCTGCTTAATTTTCTGGTTTGAACAGTTAGACTAATTAGATTAAGGGAATTGCTATTTGAATCCTGGTGGTAGGAGATTACAAGTTAGTTAGTTTTTTTTTCATTACATAGGACATCAACAAGCAGACGTGTGATTAAAACTATATTTTTGGATTTTATTTTAGTGGGTTTAAACTAGAAAACGATTAAGATAAATAGTCGTTGACGCCAAAGAAACTTCTCGCCTGAAAGAAAAAAAAAAAAAGTCAAGGAACGTTCCGGAAGTAGTTCCAGTAGTGCGGATCTTCCGACAGGATATTTGGATGATAAAACAATAGACATTAAGGTATTTTTTGCATTACTGACTGAAGATAGGGATCAGTAGGAACGGTTGAGGTTAAACACAGACCCTTTAGTCGTCAGTAAGTTTGTTTACAAGAAGAAGAGAAAAAAAAAAAAAAAAGAAAGAAATGCAAGTACGTATACAGAGCATTTTGCATTCGGTGCCTGAACTTCACTCTCAAGATGGCTGCCAAGAAGACTTCAGTCTCTCAAAGCCTCAGATCTGAATAAATTCATGTGCCTATGTTTGAAATGAAGCAATCTTGATTTGTCATTTCATTGTAAAAGAACGTAACCATTATTTTTTTAAAATGAAAAATCTATGGCTTTAATTTGAAGTATCTTTTTTTTTTTTTTTATTATTTTCATGAATGTCATCCTTTTTTTGTATTTGGTTTCATCCATTTCTCGGTTGATGTTTCATGTGAATTAAAAATTGACATGAATGTAAATAGTTATGTTATATATAGGAAAAAAAAATATTTCATATCAACTCACTCCCCATAATAAATCCAAATTATTTAATATATTGTTCTGGGTTAAGAATTAACTCTTGATTTTGTATGTCATGGCACTTGAGTTTTTAATTAAAATGCAGTTGATGCTTCATGGCTTTCTGTTTTTCTTTTCTTTTTTTTCTTTCTTTTTTTAAAGGTAAAAAAAAAACAGTAAATTAAAGATTGATATTTTGTAGGGATGCATCGATACCAGGTTTTCAGATGGTTTATGTTTAATACTACACTTTTACATAATACATTATAATTAAATGAGTTTCATTCTTAGTATCAGTTCACAAAAAGAAGCCTTTTGTCACATCTGCATTACAGCACTATGAAAAATTTCTTGTTTTCATATATCATCTTGTTTTCATTTCAAAATTCTTGTTTTCATATATCTCAGCTTTTTAGGAAGTATGGGTCAGGGCACAGGGTCAGAAATGATACAGCATGATAGAGAGTCAAGGGCATCAATCAGCAGCGACAGCTAGGTGATGCAGGGCCTTGAACCGCTGGCCTACTGTAATCTAGACTGATCTCAACTCCCGAGCCAATCAACATGGACGTCACAGAAGGGTTTATTGGCTCTCTTTTTGTATCTTCACTAGAGAGCAGGTATCCTTAACCCCTGAGTACAACAGAGCGAAAACATTGACGTGAAAACCCAACATAAGGAGACATGAATTGTAGATCTGAAGTGTACAGGGCTCAGTGCTCGCAGAAGAGAATTGCTCTTCTTGCTTAATCTCTCTTCTTCTTTCTCTCATATCCCAGTTTCTCTTCATGCTCTCTTCACTGCTCCACATTCTCAAATACCTTGGTGTGTGCACACCTTGGGCACCTCGCTCTCTCTCTCTCTCTGCTTGCACACCGTGTAACTGTTCTGGTGTTGTCAAGACTCCATAAGTGGCCAATGAACAGAACTTCAACAAAATAAACTTTACATTAAAACTAGAATGAATTTCCTGGTTATGTAATTTTGTATGTGTACCTATTAAGCATGTAGTACACAGTTCTTGACGGGGAAACGATTTATAATCGCACTCTTTCGTGCCACTCAGATGAAGACGGCGTCTTTTTTTAGTCTACTTGCTCTCAAGTTTGTTTCCTAATATTCTAGGGAGTTTTTCCTTCCCATTGTTGCCACTGGTTTATTCATTTAGGATAAATTGCTAAATTATTATTATTATTTTTTTTTTTTTTTAAAGTTTACATCCTGATTTTTTTTTCCTGTAAAGCTGTGTGGTTGTAGGACATTGCTGTAGTAACACTGTATAATGTAGTCTGCTTTGTTTCAATTGTTGATCAAGATGTATAAAGATTACAGTCATTTCATATCAACTGTTGCATGGAAAAGCAGATTGCAATTGGTTTGCCTCACGCTAGCTGTTAGGATCGGAGCATTTTGATAAACGAGGATGAGGATGAGTACGTGAACATGTCAGAGCAATCAAATATTGAATGTATCTGTATGGATGCATCCCTATTATTTTTGTATGTCAGAGATCACTGTATAGTGAGTATAGTGAGTTTATTTTCTGTCTCAGTTGTTCCTTTATGTCTCACTGATGTGTGTGTTCAAGTTAAGCAAACATGGTGATCCGCCCTTTAATACAACATCTCATATCCACTGCAAATAATTCTCTATGTCATCATTTGTACCCTCCTAGAATGTAAACCATCTGTTGCTTTTTACTATTGTTGTCCCTGAGTCCTCTATAGTATTACATGTCACTTTTTTCCTTTTTGCGCTCTCTCTCTTTCATATCCTGGAGGTCCGTACACCCGCACTCTTACTGAATTAAACGCATTCTTCATCACCTGAATGAATGTGTGCATCTTTACTTCAGCCGATCTCATTCTTTTTTTTTTCACATCTCTGTTTTTCTCTCACTACTAGTCTCCCACTTGTTTTTCCCTCCCACTATTTGTCCATCCATGTGTAGAGGGTGAATGGGGGACATGTTAAAGCCCAAGCCGGCGATGATGCTAACGTTTTGAGTGATAAAATCCGATACGCAATATATTGAATAAGATGCCGATGATTCAGTGCAGTACTGCACTCGAACAGCCCCCACATCTCTGAGTCAGCCCTGCCTCTCTCTCTCTCTCTCTCTCTCTCCCTCGATCACTCCATCCTCCTCACTCGCTCTGTCCATCTATCTCTGTTGGCCACTCTGAGAATTTGAGAATACAGTGGGTTGAGGATGGTGAATGTCAACAGAAGGGAATCTGTGGTGGTGGGTTGAATAAATTCGAAATAACCCATGACACTATGACGCTGTAAAGCTTGCTCGTAGCAACGACACTGACAAATATCACCCAGGAAAAGGAGGAGGAATGCAAATGTTTTAGAATGATTCAGCTTTGAAAAGGATTTGCCATTGTGTTTAGAGCTGTTCATCTTTTTTGCATGTCCTCTGGGGTCATGTGATGGTCTACGCATTCAAGGTGGGCTCTGAAACCCCATCTGTGTTTAAGTATTTTGTGCCTACACTTTTTTTTTAAGCAGATACATGTATAAAAATACATGTTTACTGTCTGAAATCTAGGCTGCTATTTAGATTTTGTCAGCCTTGTGTATATTGTCCATGACCATAGGACCACCATATTGTTTAGGTGAACTTTAAGCAGCAAATGGGCTCCACTCATTAATTGTGTACCAAACATATCACCTAGATGACACTTTAGGTTCACCTGAGTGACAGCTTATACAGCTAAACCATATAAAGGTCTATTAGGGTTCTCTTTTCCTTAGGGAATCAAATAGTCTTACAGGGTCGAGTCAACCTACATACTATTGAAGTATTGAAGACATTTTATCACTTATGAGGAACATGCTTCAGCAGTTTATATATATATATATATATATATTGCAAAAAAAGTCTTAGAACTGAAATATCTGAGTGAGAAACATCCATAGCTGCGATTAGCATTTGAATGCTACACGGACGCCTCTTTTAAAGAGAGCATATTGATCAGAGAAAGCTGTTACTTTATCACTTTGCAGTCAGTTAAAGTGGCAGTATCTAATGTTTCATGTGTTTTTCTAAACATATAGAAATATTTATATGATACCTAAGCTAAAGTATGATGTTTGTATGATGTAGAGTACTGACATGTAAACTAGCCATTGATCTGGCTAGTTTCTACAAATTAAGTTCACACTTATTGTTTTTCTGGGTCAGAAATCAGTTCTGCTAAATTCTAGACTTCTCCTTTCTTCAAAAACCTCCTTAAAACGTACGTATATAGTTATAAGGAGGATTGAATATAGTTTCCTTTCTATCTGGTATAGCTAGTTGACTAAGAGTTTTTTGAAAGATAAAGTTTCAGAATTTCCGGTAATTTCCGGTATATACTTTACATTATTGTGAATTAATATATGGGACTGTGAATTGAACTACAGTGATACATCATTTAAGTTTGGTATAGGTGTGAAGGGAGTTTTGCAATTTATCTCATAGGCTGTGATGAGGTTCTGAAAATGGCAAATGGCTTCTTTTTTCTCTCACGTATCCCAGTTTATCTGTGCAGTGCTCAGTGCTTGCAGAAGTGAATTGCTGTCCTCTCTCTTTCTCTCTTTCTCTTTCTCTGCCTGCTCTCTGTGTCTTTTTCTGTTTGTCTCACGTGTAAAGCCAAGGTCTTGATCTCTATGCTGTACCCCTCCCTCGAGTGAGCTGAAAATGAAACTGCGGTTATATCATTTGTCCTTCGAGAGAGTTAAAAAGAGGTTATTGGAGCATCTCTCTGCAGCAGGTGCATGTTCACAGCACCAACTCTTTCTTTTCTTTTCTTTTCTTAATTTGTTTCACACACACAAGTAAGGAGAAAGTTACCTCGGCAAATTTGGCATCACTTTGCCCATCCCCCGCTTCCCACTCAAATGAACTGTACACACACCCCCACTATTAGAACAAGTTTTTATACACTTTTCTTCCCTTTCACTAAGTTCACAAAGTCCAGAAGAGTATAATCAGACAGAGGATATAAAAATACAAACAAACTGTGGCACATCCAGTTACATGTTTATTTCAGTGCCTCTTTTCATTATCACAAAATGGCTGCCTACTTGCCTTGTGCATTTCTGCACAGTACATGTACTGTACTATATACGTGAAATCGGGATTCGTCATAATACTGAGACCTACTTCCTGCCTCCCGCCTGAGATGATAAGGGCGGTGGGTGTTGTTTCCTGTGAAGCATACTTGATAACTGGCTTGTTTAAATAAGTCATGTGAGTTCTGTTAGACCCTTCAGCCCAGATTTCGCAACATGGCTGAGGAATGACTGACTGTATTACGGGAGCCAGCCGAGACCCACTTGTCTTCTCGTTTTAATCTCATTTGAAATAAACACAGAAACAAACATGGCTGACCCACTGATCTTCCTACTCTCTGCTGAACCTAGGAGTCAAAAACGCACAAATAAAACACTATTCATCTTGGCATGCTTTTATTTCTTCTATCCATTCCTGTAATTTTGGCTGCCATATTACAAATGCTTTCGTTGGAAAGTTGGGCACATAAAGTGATCTCATGGCTTTGACAGGAACTCAATGAAAATGCTTTTTTACTTTAAAAATATACTTTATACTTTAAAAAGAGCCGCTGCTCCTCCACATCGAGAGGGGTCAGCTGAGGTGGCTCGGGCATCTGTTCCGGATGCCTCCTGGACGCCTCCCTGGGATAGTGTTCCGGGCATGTCCAACTGGGAGGAGGCCCCGGGGAAGACCTAGGACACGCTGGAGGGACTATGTCTCTCGGCTGGCCTGGGAACGCCTCGGTATTCCCCCGGAGGAGCTGGAGGAAGTGTCTGGGGAGAGGGAAGTCTGGGTGTCCCTGCTTAGACTGCTGCCCCCGCGACCCGGCCCCAGATAAGCGGTAGAAGATGGATGGATGGATGGATGGACTTTAAAAATATGATTCCTATTTAGTAATCAAGTATACCCGGGTGATCGACTTACTCTCTAGGTGGTAATTCTAATCCAAACCAAAAACACACACAGGCAAGTATTAGTAGTACTTTCCTTATGCCCAATGTGCATATGGATGTGTAATTTGTTTAACAGAACAGACTTAAATCTCTTTTTAATAAGGCGCAATTTAATTGCACGTCAACAGACAGTTTGTAAAACTACGTCGAAATCCACTCTCTCTCTCTCTCTCTCTCTTTCTACCGCTTATCCGAACTACCTCGGGTCACGGGGAGCCTGTGCCTATCTCAGGTGTCATTGGGCATCAAGGCAGGATACACCCTGGACGGAGTGCCAACCCATCGCAGGGCATACACACACACACTCATGCAATCACACACTATGGACAATTTTCCAGAGATGCCAATCAACCTACCATACATGTCTTTGGACTGGGGAGGAAACCAGAGTACCCGGAGGAAACCCCCGAGACACAGGGAGAACATGCAAACTCCACACACACAAGGCGGAGGCAGGAATCGAACCCCCAACCTAGGAGTTGTGAGGCAAACGTGCTAACCACTAAGCCAACGTGCCCCCCTCGTCGAAATCCAGAATATGCTTATTCTCATAGTGGGAAGGAAGGTGTTACTAAATCTTCTAGCAATCAGTACAATCTGTAGTCACAGGCAACTGGTAGCTAATAAAAAGTGCAGTTAGTGAAAGGGTTTTTTTTACCATGTTGTGTAGCATGAGCAGCAGTTTGAGGTGTCTGACTTCTTGTGAGTCAGAGGATGCATTACAAGCTTTCTCTTTTTAGTCAT
>NC_083485.1:9850659-9893159 GCF_030014155.1 Tachysurus vachellii
CACACACACACACACACACACACACACACACACACACGCAAAATTACACAAACAACCCAGATACAGGAGAATGTGTCTGTATATCGTAGCCTTTCTGAGCCCTCAAATTTTTTTTACCACAACAACTGTCACAGAATGGAAATCGACTTTCAGACGTTTCCAATCAGTATAAACAAATTCATTATTTTAACGCAGCAAGTCTGCTATAAAATGAGTCAGGACTCTGTTGGCTTTCAGTGTGAAACATGTGTTTTGCCCTTAGTTGATAACTTTACAACTTACGAACAAACACTTGGAGCATCTCAGAGAGCAGAAATGGGTTTGAAATCAGTGTTTACTTTGCAGATTGAAACATTTGTGTGGACGAAAACTAACCGTTTTTTTATTTACTAACCGTTTTTGGAACTTTTCTATGAATATATTGTTCCTAGTAAGATATACTCATGAAAAATCATTAAGCTTCAGAATTGTCATAATGGCTGCAGTGTATTATACTGGCTAGCTATTGGGTAAGAAATCACACTTCTGGTGTCGGTCCGAGTTGACGTTATGAGCCACAAGCTTGAGCAAGAAGATGTAGCTTGCTTTTATAGGGTCAATGTTATATGTACTAACAAACGCATGAAACAGATTGCATTGAGTTGAGTTACACATCAGAAGTAAATATCACAACTGCTAACATCTGTATTCATATCTCTTACATAACTCCAGCCTTGAAAAAAAACACTGTTTTTGGAAAATAGAAAACAAGCACAGCTTTATTTGATGTGACTATCATAGACACTAACCATCTAACTTGAATAAGGTATTAAGGTTCGATATGCAAGGCTAACTACATCTCCCAGCATTCTTCTGTTGGTTTTAGCCTACTTCCTGTTCCTCTGACAGATAGCTCTCTTTCAGATGGCTTCAAGTTTGTATCAGGTTGACATATTTGCATGCGTGATTTGACCACAGTTTGTTTGCTTTGCAAATCAGTACGTCATCCTGCCTTATTTGACTTCTTCCTTCCATCATTTAAATACTCGTGTGCTGGCTTGTGGCTTCCTTTAGGCTGGAAACATGTCAGAGTTTTTATTTTGCAATGTATAGCTCTTGTAGCCATGCATACGACTAACTTCTCTATCTCTCTGCCTTCTGTCTCTGCCTCTTGAATGGAATCAGGGCAGTGTTTTATTTAAAGGCTCAAACAGGGGCTATGTTCTCCTGAGGCCATGTTGAAAAGCACAGCCAGTATAGAGGTGAGGAAGAAGAGAGGCACGGTTTTAACAAGTTAAGCATTTCACTTGGAAATTTTTGAATTTTTGGACAGCTTGACATTAAAAAAAAGAGATAGAGAGAGAGAGGGAGTGGGTAGATTTATTGTATACACCAGTAGAATACTAAAAATAGCAGTGTTGCCGTTTGCTTTAGACTTTCTGCTCTGAGCTTAGCGTGAGAAGTTTTTTAGTGTCAATGTGCACGACGCTACGCTGCAACAAACATTTTAGCGTGCTTCTGTCTGTGTGTGCATGCGTGCCGGTGTTTGTTTTGCCGAGCGCGTGTGGAGGCGTCTGAGCCAAGAGTTGACGTTGTGACAAGCTGTCAGCCCATCAGCAGCTTGACTGTCATTTGGACACAGTGGGTAATGAGAAATGATTATGACTGCGGACGCAAATATGCACCCTTAATAGCTTTTATTCCCAGCTGCAGCCCTCATTATTTCAGCAGAACATACTTCGAACTGAAGGATCTCTAACTGCGCTTTTTTGTTTTTTAAGCATATGCTGTATTTGATGGCCTAATTGAGGTCGTATGTATTTGTATATGTGCACAAGAAAGGAGGGTTGTTAAAGGTGTGCAAGCTTTGCATACTGCAGTTGGTGGGTTTTTATAGCTTGACGGGATTGGAATATCTGGCAGGTTTATTCAAGTGGGAACATTTGGTTGGTCCCCATGAGGAAAACTATAGAAAGTTCATACTGAGTGTGTGTGTGTGTGTGTGTGTGTGTGTGTGTGTGTGTGTTAGGAAGTGTCTTCCTGGTGCTGAATGGATAGTGCAATAGGATACAGCAGAGAAAGGGAAAGCCCACCCACTGCCTCGTCATCACAAGCAACAGCAAGAACATACAGATATGTTGGAGAGAGAGAGAGAGAGAGAGAGAGAGAGAGTGAGAGAGATGGGCAGATGATGTAATCTGTTGAACCCAGGGTTATGTTAGGACTTCATGAGGTCCGTGCTACTGTTCAAATGAGGCATAATAATGACGCAGACGTCAATGTTGACTCCAACAAACAAACATGATGCAGATTAATCATTCTTGGCACTGACGTACATGTGCATGCAAGCACGTTGATGTGTATGTTTGTGTTTGTGTGTGTGTGTGTGTGTGTGTGTGTGTGTGTGTGTGGGGAGATCATTCATAAGTAAATTTATTTCAAACCTACCTGCAAAAAACTCCTACAAGAATACAATTTTCTCGTAGGAGGCAGGAATCAGCTGCTTCTCTGCATGCAGCAGAAACTCTTCAGCATCGCCTGGGGCCACTATCTTATGTTTGCTGGTCTCGTTTCATCTTTTCACAAGCTTCTACTGACTTGTTCAGCTGAATCATTTTATTTCTTGCTTTCGCTCATGAACTCTCAAAACATTCTGCATGTCGTGTGAGATCTGATTCATTTACAGTAAATACAAGCTATCGCTAGATTGCATGATGCTTTTGCAGGAAAACATGTTTAGAGCCAATAGTTCTGCCAACAGATCATCTGATGTATATCGAAAAGCGTATGTAGCCTCAACTATCAGAATCTTGCTTCGCGTCTTTTGTTCAAGAGTCTGGTTCATCATTAATCACAGCCCAGAACCGCCTACTCACTGACACTGTGAACAGTCAGTCACGGAGCTTTTTCCTGAGCCAAGGATATCTTGTTTACTCACTATGAAATGCTTTAAACAAAACTCTAACAACTTTAAAGAATGATGTCATGCTGCTAAATTGTGTCACAATATTTGAAGACCCATGTACCCATAAGGTTTGTGCTTGGATGTGTGGAGAGCCAATCAAATTGGCTCCTTTATGATTCTGAGCGGGGGGCACGGTGGCTTAGTGGTTAGCACGTTCGCCTCACACCTCCAGGGTCGGGGTTCGATTCCCACCTCCACCTTGTGTGTGTGTGGACTTTGCATGTTCTCCCCGTGCCTCGGGGGTTTCCTCCGGGTGCTCCGGTTTCCTCCTCCGGTCCAAAGACATGCATGGTAGGTTGATTGGCATCTCTGGAAAATTGTCCCTAGTGTGTGATTGCGTGAGTGAATGAGAGTGTGTGTGTGCCCTGCGATGGGTTGGCGCTCCGTCCAGGGTGTATCCTGCCTTGATGCCCAATGACGCCTGAGATAGGCACAGGCTCCCCGTGACCCGAGGTAGTTCGGATAAGCGGTAGAAGATGAATGAATGAATGAATGAATGAATGAATGATTCTGAGTCTTGTGGACAGAAAAGTGTACAAAGATATCAAACCTGGGTTAAAATCTCCACCTGATTGTCACAAGCTTCGCCAATCAAGGCAGTAACTTGTTTGTTTGGTTCATGGTTTTAGACTCACCTTTAGATTCTCTATAAGTCTTGCATAGCTTGCAAAATTCTACTCATTTCTACTCTTTCAAGGTTGCACCTTGGTCTGTGGAGGGTCGGTTTCAATGTCAGAAAACCAACCACAATGTCACAATGTCACCTAAATGAGGATGGCTTCTTTTCTGAACCTGGTTTCTCTCAAGGTTTCTCAAGGTATAGATGTTAGAGATAAATAGTGACTTAATTTTAATTGTTTTTATGCTTATGTAAAGCTGCTTTGAGACAATGTCAATTGTTAAAAGCGCTATAGAAATAAACTGAATTTAATCGAATTGAATTAAATTATTGAGACAAAACTAAATCAACACAGAGCAGCAAATTCAGGACTAAAGGACACTTTACTGACACAGAGAAAACAGGTGGTTTTCTGGACAGAGAAGACAGGTGGTTTTAGAGAGGAGTCAAACTGATATGATTCTATAGTCTGGACATGTCAACTGGTAAATGTACAGTAAACAAATCATAACTTCTTCTTAGTTCACAATGTCGATTCCTTTTCAAACCACTTGTCCTCTCTGACCAGAATGTCAGACGAGCATCCATTAGTCCTGAACAGAACAGAAGGTCTGCAACACCATATGTGATCACACCATCTTCTGATGCCACAGGTGTAAATTACACACCAGTCACCTGATGAATAAATTAAATGTCTGTCTAAGGCATTGACATGGCATGTACTGTATGGTCAAGAACGCATCTGTTTCTTGGTGGAAATTAGTGACACACTTGTGCCTTCACTGTATTTCGAAACAACCTGTACTAATCAGAGAGAGCCTGATACCAATTCATCTCATCAGCTGAATCAAACAAGCCAAAAGTGCAAAAGGGCAGTGTGATAAAAACTAGAGATGTCTTTCTTTTCATACATCCTCTTTTACATGCAGCTTAAACCCAATTTCAAAAGGTCACCTCCAGTGAATTAAAGCGTAATTGCCAATTTAAAAAGAAGTCAAATTACCTTATTGAAATGCTATAGAAACCCACACTGCTGAGAAACTGCTGAAATACAATGTTCCACGGTTAGAAATCATTCATTCATACACACACTCACTCACACACTCACTCACTCACTCACTCACTCACACACTCACTCACACACTCACTCACACACTCACTCACTCACACACTCACTCACACACTCACTCACTCACTCACTCACTCACTCACTCACACACTCACTCACACACTCACTCACACACTCACTCACTCACACACTCACTCACTCACTCACTCACTCACTCACACACTCACTCACACACTCACTCACTCACTCACTCACACACTCACTCACTCACTCACACACTCACTCACACACTCTCTCACACACTCACTCACACACTCACACACTCACTGACTCACTCATTCATACACTCACTCACTCACTCACTCACTCACTCACTCACACACTCACTCACTCACTCACTCATTCATACACTCACTCACACACTCACTCACACACTCTCTCACTCATTCATACACTCACTCACACACTCACTCACACACTCACTCACTCATTCATGCACTCATTCATACACTCACTCACTCACACACACACTCAATCACTCATTCATACACTCACTCACTCACTCACTCACACACTCACACACTCACTCACACACTCACTCATTCATACACTCACTCACTCACTCACTCATGCACTAATTAATTCATACATTCATTAATTTATGCAATCACTCATTCATTCTCACACACTCACTCACTCACTCATTCATACACTCATTCATGCACTCATTCATACACTCACTCACTCACTCACTCACTCATTCATGCACTCATTCATACACTCACTCACTCACACACTCACTCACTCATTCATGCACTCATTCATACACTCACTCACTCACTCACTCATTCATGCACTCATTCATACACTCACTCACTCACTCACTCACGCACTCATTCAGACATTCATTCATTCATACACTCACTCATTCATTCATACATTCATTCATTTATGCAATCACTCACTCACTCACTCACTCACTCATTTTCTCATCTATCCACTCACTCATTCACTTAGTAGTTACTTTATAGTTATTTATTCACCCATTTATTCACTCAGTTATTCACTCCCCTCCCCTCTTTCTCTCTTTCTGTCTCTCTCTCTCTCTCTCTCTCTCTCTCTCTCTCTCTTATTCGTTTTTTTATTTATCAATTCTCTCACTCACTCATTCACTCACTCACTCATCTTCAGTTCTCAGGGTCATGGTGGATCCTGACACGGAAATAAAACGTGTATAATAGTATGCCAGTCCATTGCTAGGCATCATGCACACATACATTTATCCACATTAATCACATCTAGAGGGTAATTTAGCACAATTTAGAACCTGAAGGAATTGCACATGGAGACACAGATACAGTAACATACAAAACACAGCACTAAAAATAAATAGCTCAGGATCACCCTGGGATCTGTGGAACTGTGAGGCTTATCTGACCGTAACCATTCCAGTATAATTTAGTTTGGACTTCTGTAGACTGAATTAGATTTTATTGTCCATTATTTCTATAATGTTTAACCCAACTGAAGCTTCTAATGGCTGTGTTCTCTCATACCCTGAAACCCAGAAGAAAAATCGCTCTCTGGTGGCAATCATCATTATATTACACAAGTAAATCTTTATTAGATTAGGAGTTACACACCATGCAGCAATCGCAGTGGAAAGAAATATGCTGTGTGAGACTGAGAGATGGAACCGTGATCCCGCAGAAAGCGAAGATGGCAGGACGAAAGACAAAATCCGCACAGCATTTATAATAACAGCTCTCAGCACTTCCTGGCCTTAGAGCACTTCAGCGCCATTTAAAACTGATGCCTTCATGATCGGAGCGTAAACAGAGCCGCAGTAATCAAGCTTATGACAGTTTCCTCCTGAGCTTCCTGTCTGGAAGCCCAGAAATATCATTCTGTCCTCACTAGCATATCAGCGCGTGCTGAGTTGCCTCTTTTGGCTGCATAGTAAACAGGCTGCTGAAATGGAGACAATGTAGTGTATATATAATGCAATCGTCTCCTAAAAACTTTAGATAGGTTTAGGAAAAGATGGAGTTTATCAATTTAACAGAGATCTTAAAGCAAATAATAAAACATAATTGAATGCTGTTTTATTGTCATGGAAATTAAACAGGTTTTTACATGTGACTTGTTGCTCATATGACATTCCACATATAAAATGATGCATATCTACGACATAAAACTCTATAGTCTCCATGTTGTGCATGACTTTATATAAGCTGTCCATGTTGACCATCTTAAGATAACACGCTTTGTTTAATTTTCCATCAGAAAATCCTGTTTGCAGAGGGACAAATCCTCCTCCGGCTCCCTCAGGGAGGAGCTTACGATGGGCCTGGGAATGATTACACACTTCCTAAGTCGTACCACATCCTCGAGAATGTGGCTTTCTTTTTATTTTTTTTTTAAAGATCATTTGAGTGCATTTGTGTACCTGAGTACATCATTTGTGTAGATTTGTGTGCATGGGCAGCAGGGGTGTCGGCGCAGGAGAGGCACGGTTTTTAGAGAATTTGTTTTTGGGATATAGAAGCTTTAAAAGGTCTTTAGAGATAGCTGACGACTTGATAATTACAGTAAGTGATAAATAAAAAGGAACGCTGATAAGACTGGACTTTTCCAACGACTTTGGTGTGAAGTTCTTGTTTTTTGCATATGAAACTTCAAATTTCAAATGTGTAGGTTTCAAATCAGTGAACGTGCTGGTTGAGGTTTTTTCATATAACACGCCACCAAAATAGAATCATTCATTCATTCATTCATTCATCTTCTACCGCTTATCCGAACTACCTCGGGTCACGGGGAGCCTGTGCCTATCTCAGGGCATCAAGGCAGGATACACCCTGGACGGAGTGCCATCCCATCACAGGGCACACACACACTCTCATTCACTCACGCAATCACACACTACGGACAATTTTCCAGAGATGCCAATCAACCTACCATGCATGTCTTTGGACCGGGGGAGGAAACCGGAGTACCCGGAGGAAACCCCCGAGGCACGGGGAGAACATGCAAACTCCACACACACAAGGTGGAGGCGGGAATCGAACCCCGACCCTGGAGGTGTGAGGCGAACGTGCTAACAACTAAGCCACCGTGTTAATGAGTCATGAGTTAACACTCAGCCATGAGTGTTAAAGTCTGAAGATAACATGAAGTAGGTGTGGTCTAAAGCAGAACATATTCTCTCACTCTCTCTCACTCTCTCTCTCTCTCTCTTTTGCTCGCTCTTTCTCCTTAAATAGTTATTTTTTCTTTTAAACTCTTGCTCATGTAGCAACGCCACATTTTATCACCGGTGTACAAAGTATTATTACTCAAAAATATGCCAACATAATGCCATATAAATAAGCCAACCAACATGTGATTCTAAAATGTATAAATAATGAATTATATACCAGTTATCTATATCAATTAGCCATAGCACAGAAAAATATCCGGTAAAAATAGTTTTAGCTGACGGAGAAAATAATAGCTTTATTAGTCCTCCATCAGTGTGTCAAATCAAAATTTGCACTGGAGGGATAATTTAAGATAAAAGTTATTTAAAAGGCAGCTTGATTTCCTGCACCAGTCAACACAAACGCCGTGTCCTTGCAGTACGCAGAAGAAACATAAGAGCGGAAGCAGAAGTATTAAAAAAAAAGTTAAATTTAGTGTCTCATGAACTTGAGCATGAGAGCAAGTGAGCACTGGAGAGCATATGTGACCCCTCTGTTTATGTGTGGTGTGACGTCACAAGCCAAAGACCAAAGGGAATTAAAGTCTACACACAAATAGCTTCAATACACAACAGACATGTTCAACCCCAAGGACCTGGTGGTTACCGTAAAACTCTGTATATTTACGCAGTACAGTTTACAAATTAGACAACAATACATTTTTTATTATTACTCATTATTTTACATTGAAATTGAGTTTGAGTTTTTCTAACAAATTTCCCAAAATACAAAAGACGTTATTTCAGACTGTTCGGCTACGTCGTAGTAAAACCTCCTGCCTGTGTGACTGTTCAAAACAAGGGGTGTGAAAACTTATGGATTTCATTCAAATCAATTCGAAGCCACACCTGATTCCACCTCTTCAATCAGCTGATCTTTCATTGGCTTTCAATCATCTCAGCTGAGGCTCCTGATTGGCTAGAACGAAAACCTGCACCCATACCGGAACTTTCCGGAAAACACCGGATACCTGTTAAAATAAAACAAATAAAACAATAAATGCACCTCATATTTGTATCTGTTTAGAATGTATTATCTGTTCAAGCTAAACCAAGTGTACCTATTGGTTCACGTCTCTGCTCCGTATCCTTATAGCTTGTAGAGGACATTATCAAAATGTTCTGTATGCTAAGCTGTGATGTCTAATTAAGTAATAGTCAGGAAATGCTGGGAAAATGTTGGAGAAACATGTAAACATGAAATAAATAAGTTCTTAGGACACTCCAAAAACAAAAAAAACAAACAAAAAAAAACAGTCAGACAGACGGAAGGTCCTAGAAAGGTAATTAGTCAGAAATTGTAAGCTTGGCTAACAACCTTACATTCCTTTATTCTTTTTCAAAAAACAGCTTTAATGATGGATTAACACACTATCAGCTATGGCGTAAATGTAAACATATATGCATAACATCAATCTCTATATGTTCCTGTCCAGATCCTGTCTTATATCTGTTGGTCATCTGAGTCTGAATATAGCGGTTTACTTTGCAGTACGTCGTCACCGTGTTCCTGTACAGTACGTTTCGCTCCGACAAGCAGCGAGATGGAAGTGCTGCTGGCGACAAACAGAACTTGTTATGAAACGAATGGCTGCCATTATAGTGCAGTTAGTGATGTGCACTCTGCTTCCTGTTTGACAGAGAGGAGAGGTGTGCAGAGTGTTGTTTATTTCACATTTCCCCTCTGCAGCATACACACAGTCTTTGCCAGAAGTCTGAGAAATGAAGAAAAGGTTCTTTTTGGAAAAGGTCTTCTTGGCTTTACCTAAAGTACGTGACTCTACAGCTTTAAACCTTGGCTTTAAGTCTGACATGGGTATGCTACAAATGAACGAAATTAACCTTGTTCTGGTGTCTGATGGAGAGACTGGTTAAGCGTCAGAGTGGAGACGGTATGATCTGATAAAACAATAACGTTATTAGAAAACATGTTTGATGAATGAGGTCTCAGTCAGAATCCATGTTAAAAGTCAAACAGTCCACAGAGTGACAATTCCCAGAGTGCTCTCTCTCTCTCTCTCTCTCTCTCTCTCTCTCTCTCTCTCGCTCTCTCTCTCGCTCTCTCTCTCTCTTTCTCTCTCTCTTTCTCTGAAGGAATTCACATCCATCCCTTGAGCTTTCTAGAAAACTCTGTTTCTTCCTCTTTCCCATTTTTTTTTCTCATTCATTCCCAAGTCCTAAATTTAGTTTAAGATCAAATACTGTTCATAGGTCATGACAAGGGAATCCAACACATCCCCTTTGCCAAAACAAATTCCTTTATTTATCATTGAATCTTTAATAAACTCTGAGTAACTGTCACAGTTAGACAAACGAATGCAGCAAAGTAGACTGCAGAAAATCCATGACGAGATGACGCCCATTTTCCATGCGTTTATTCAGTGACGGTCTATTTTCCAGCCATGGATGAGAGAATCATTGCTTTAAAGCATAGATCTGATTAGGAAGTATTTGAAGGCTATATAAACATGTAGGAGACACTTTCATCCTACACTTTCATGCCCCATGATTCATACCTTCTTTTTTGTTTCTTTGTTTAGACTGAGATTAATGGAGTAGAAACATGGTACACAGGACCGCCTGATGTGTTTCGTTTGGTAGGAGGTTTGCATGGCTGTAGTGGAAATGTTTTCAAATAGTCATTGTTTTAAAAAGAAGCATAGCTTTAGCTAAGTCTCTGACTCTGAGGTAAAGGGATTCATATCAGAAGTCAAGAGGAAGAGCTGCAAGTCTCGCTTCAACAGAACTCGTCTCCTGGAAGTATTTCTTAGAGAGTCAGAAACCTTTTTTTAATCTGTTAAGCAAATGTCCCTGAAAAAACATGCTCATCCCTGGTGATTCCCACCACGGTTCATTTGCTGTTGAACAATTTGTTTTCCCAAATTTCAAATTTTGTCACAAAAGTAATCATTCCCAGTACAGAATACAGTGAAATATTTTAAAAGTAAAGTAAATAAAGTCAAAATAAAAATCAAAATCAAAGGGAACCAGCTATACAAGAAATAAATAGACAGAATCTAGAAAAATATAGCATATGACTATGAGTATGTGGGATGTGGTCGCCTAGTGGATATGAATATAGTATTGCTATTTATGATTAAAGTGCAAACGTGTCCAGAGAAAATATGCAATGTTCTTGTTAAGGTTTCACAAACATTGTTATTATAGCCAAACAAAACAATTTCAGGGATTCAAGATTGTGGATCATCTGAACATCTGAGGTCAGATCAGTCCGGTCTCCCAAAAGACAATACAAAAGTGTGTCTTTGCAGGAAAAGGCATTTCCAAGGACCGACCGACTGACTGATCATCCTGTTGTTAAAATGGGCATGCATGGAAGTCCCTCAGGATATTCTGAGCCTTGGAGGTGGTTCACACCAAAAATGTGGACTTGCACTCCAGCAAAAAAAAAACAAAAACAAAAAAACAACTAGGACAAGAAAAAGCAGCAAAGGATCTTTTGATTTTTTTAGGTATTAGTCCTAAAGTCTGCTAGACTTAATTAAGCATGTATGCATTTATTAAGCAGTAACGTTTTATTACTCTTACTCACATCTACAGAACATCTAACCTGAAAGTTACTTTCTCCTGCCATACCGAGGCTTCGAGTCTGCTTGTACATCCTAGGTGATGATTAGGCTGGGAGACAGAACCTTAGTTTATAACTTAGTTTTTCAAAAAGTTTCTTTTTTTCCAAATATAACACTGAAAAATCAGAGACAGGAGATTAAAGTATTCCCCAGTGATGGGTTTATTTGCTTAACACCTTTTTTTTAAACCAAAATACCAGAGCCTCATGATACTGAGATCACGAATTGTAATTATTTGGAGGTACTGAGTCATACTTTCAAGGAACTTGCACATTAATAAGTTAAAAAGTTATTATTCTGAGAAACTTTTACAAGAAATATTAGAGAGATACTATTATTATTATTTGAAGATAGATAGATAGATAGATAGATAGATAGATAGATAGATAGATAGATAGATAGATAGATAGTAGGTAGGTAGACTGATGGATGGATGGATGGATGGATGGATGGTAAGTAGGTAGGTAGATACCCTTTCCAGCAGTATCCACAAACTTAGGCAATAATGCATACAATAAATTCTAAAAAAAAATCTAAAAGTAATACATTTAAGATGCTTCTTAAGGAAGCTTAGGTTTGTAATAAACACTATACTTCTAGTCTTGAAACCTGTTGAAGCCTCTGAAATGATAATTTAGTCCAATAGTAGGCTTAATCTCTGTCAGAAAAGCCAGTGCACAGATATCAGGGCTAATATGATTCCTCCTGTGCTGTAGGCCTCTGATGTGAACGGATACTGTCCTCATGAGTGTAGTCGGTTTTCCCAAGTCATTAATGAGCTGTTGCTTTCTGCAGTTACTATGCCGACAGAGAGAGATGGGAGAGGCCGAAAGATTCTCTGAGTGAAAGAAGCCATCTGGCCCTTATTACAAAGCAATGAGCTGAGGAGATGTAAAGGTTTGTCATAAATAGCAGCCCGAGTCCAATCGATTCTGCTAGGGTTCATGTAGAAAGTGTTAAGAAAGTGAATTATAAACATAGTTATAAACATGAGATATAACTGAACACTATCAGATGTCTTTTTTTGTATAGCTTCAACCCAGAAGGATTTTCTTGCTCAACCCAAAGCCGTATTTTTTACCAAACGTCAAGTCAAGTCAAGAAGCTTTTATTATCATTTTAACCATATATAGCTGACACAGTACACAGTGAAATGAGACAACGTTTCTCCAGGACCATGGTGCTACATAGAACAACACACAGCTATGAACTTCAGTAAGTTAGTTAGAACTTAAATAAGTTAGTAAGCAAGTAAGTAAAAAGTCAACTGATTGAAAAAAATGTGTAAAATACAAAATACAATGTCTGATCTGTTCTGTTCCAAGTCTCTCTCTCATTTAGTCTGACTTGAACATTTGGTCTGAATTTTAGAGAAAAGCAGATGTGTGCAAAAATATATATTATTACAGTATATTAGATAAATATAAAGAATGTTCTGGATTAAACAGTACAAGATCAAGTAACAGGCTTAAAGTAAGAGGCTTTCAAAATTGCTTTCATTACTCTTGGATGAAACATCTCTATATATAAATATACAATAATACAATACTAATATATGTTTAAACCCACAGATAATAATTGCTACTCATTTCTTCATGCTTACTAATTTCCCCATAATTCTAGAATTCACAATTTTGGGAACATGTTTACCAAATGTATTGCCCAAAACATGCACACACAGCTACATGGTCTAAACAGCCTTTCATTCATTCATTCATTCTCTACCGCTTATCCGAACTACCTCGGGTCACGGGGAGCCTGTGCCTATCTCAGGCGTCATCGGGCATCAAGGCAGGATACACCCTGGACGGAGTGACAACCCATCGCAGGGCACACACACACACACTCTCATTCACTCACGCAATCACACACTACGGACAATTTTCCAGAGATGCCAATCAACCTACCATGCATGTCTTTGGACCAGGGGAGGAAACTGGAGTACACGGAGGAAACCCCCGAGGCACGGGGAGAACATGCAAACTCCACACACACAAGGTGGAGGCGGGAATCGAACCCCCGACCCTGGAGGTGTGAGGCGAACGTGCTAACCACTAAGCCACCGTGCGCCCCGGTCTAAACATCCATTTTTTTTTTTTTTTTTTTTTTTTAAATGTCACTCAGATTGTATGACCCTAATCACCAATAGTGGATTATTATCATATAACAGTCACAAAGTGCTTTATTCCTGAGAATATGTTATTGAGAAACTTCTGTGCTGAAGACATCTTATGATATGTTTATTAGCAGACTTAGATATTGTGATATTTCTCTGCATTGGTCTTAAGAGATGTCTTCATTAGCATTTGTTGTGGGGTATTTATTTTATTTTATAGTATACTTGATTATAGGCAGGGCTAATAAAGGACAGGCAGTCAATTGACCACACTGTCCTGGCAGTGCAAGTAATCAGAAGGACGATGAGGGTAATTACTGACCCTGCTAGTCTGTGGTAGATCCCAGTCTCTGTAATGTGATTCTCATGTACACTGCAGGCTCAGTAGGGAGGAGTAGTTATAGAGCCTGGAGAAACACTTCTCTGGCTTCCCCCTGGTCATAGGAACAGGTGCACTAATACCATGTCATGCTCTTCATGACAAAGTTGCTCAGCAGTTCAGACCTCAGTAACATCTCAGTACACATTCATCATCAAAAATACGTGCAATGCATTTGCTGAATATTGTTGCCTTTAAAAGAAGTGAAAATAACTGATTTAATAGATTAAACCTCTGGTAAGACTTTAGATAGATACAGAAATAGATCACTGATTGATTGTGTGAATTACTTACACTAGTTTTGACACTTTCCTTGTTGGTTTTATGTAGTTATTTTATTCAATGTCATCAGGAAGGGAAGTGACGTTGTGAAATTCAGTCCAAGCTTGATATTCAGTCCAGGCTTGATATATAAACATTGTTCATTTACATACTATTGATCGTTATTGATGTACATCTATACCAAACTATCGTTGGTAATGCTACGTTTACATATACAGTGACCAGAGATCATTCATTTTGAATAAGAGTGACAGCTAGCGTGTCCAGCGAGACTAAAAAGCTGAGAAGAGCTTACCTTTATGCAAATATGGGATTATCAGTGGGAGTGAGGACAGTAGAGCTCAAGCTGCTTCTCCTTCAGCTCATATGATATGATGTTTGTATACACTGATGAATTTTATATACAAATTTCTCTCAGGAACGTTTCAATTTAGCGGTAAGAAAATTGATTGACTGGTGACTTCTTAGTGCAGCGACTAGCGATTTGCTGCAATAGAACTACTGTATAGAACATAGTATGAAGTCTAAATAAATGTAATTAATCAGCATGACACTCTTAGGAGACTGATATTAGGTGACCGCTATAACTGATAAGTACACTTGTTTGCAACAAGGAGACCAGGAGATGATCCCTTAATAGGGTGCCCTTGTATCTACTGTAGCACACTTGATTATAAGATAAAAGGCTTAATATCTTTTTAAGAACTGCTTTTGAGAGCCGACGAGATCATATGAAGCCTTAAGAGAACAGCAGGAGCACATGTTTTATTGTAGTTTAAATTGTTTTGTTTTTTTCCGTAGAATTACATCGTCTAATGGAAAACGATCATTTGAAAGAAAGGCTTGAGGCTTTAGCAGATTTTTCTGCGAGCAAGCTTTAAAAAATGCTTGTATGATTTGTCAGCAAAGTATCCTTGGCAATTAAATCTCCACTAGAAAACCTAATTAGTGTAGCTTTTAAACTACAAGTTAAATCCAAGTCCCTAAAGGCTGATCCAATATAAAAAGCTATGATGTGCTGAAAAAGGAAAAATTCCCCAACCAGCCACCTTCTCAATCTATTCTCAGGTCAAAGTCATTTTTAGCCGATTTTTCATAATATTTAAACGTATAATTGAACTTTTCCCCTCATGATTAATATCATTTTTTATTTGCTTTTGAATTAAAATATTGTCATGACTCGTTTATCGGATCCTTAAACTATTTGATATCCAAAGTGAGACCAAAAAAGGATTGATCCAACCTTCCAACTAGAATGTGTTATTTATATAAGTTTTGTTAAGTTTATCCTATCAGGACTATTTATAGCCTTTTCTTGGTCGTATTATATTACTATAAGGAGTATTATATTATTTTAAAGAGTATTCTGATCTTAAAACGATGGATATTTAAGGGTTTTCTTTCCCCATTTTTTGGGTTTGCTACCCTCAATATTATTAAGCATATCTATTTGCAACATGAGTGTAATTCTGAGCTATGTGTGTGATTTTTTATTTATTGTTTAAATATTGTTATTTTTCTTTTGTTGGTTTTTTGTCTGTTTTACTTGTAATACTTGTGTTATATTAAAAAAAAAACCTCAATGTATATAATTATCTTTAAAAAATAATGTTGCTGCTTTAATGCTTTCATACGAAACCAAAAACAGATGCACAGCTTCCTAAAGCTGATCTGATCCTGATCTGCATTACATTACATTTACCTCATTTGGCAGACACCGTTATCCAGAGCGACATTTTTATTCAACTGAGTGTTAAGGGCCTTGCTCAAGGGCTCACCAGCGGACACTTGGTGGGCCTGTGATTTCAACTGACAACCTTACAATCAGTGGTCCAACACCTTAACTATTAAGCTACCACATCCCACACCTGCACCTCACTCCCTTCAAGCCTCTATCTCTAGCTGTGCTCGTCCAGACCAACGAGTCAGACCTTTATCAGAACTCTTCCATGTCCTGCACCAAGGTGGTAGACTGAACTACGCAGCTCTTCACCAAGGACTCATAAAGGGTAAATAAGCACTAATTTAAGACAACTTGATTGTTGTCTTGCTGTCTCTGATATACTCCTCATGAAGGCTATTAATTGCTGTGAATTCAAATGTAAAAATCAATGATACCCAAAGCTTTAAGCATCTCTACACCCAGTGTAAACGTTATGGCTTATCACAATAAGGATCTATTTATATTCATCCATAGTTTGAAGCACGAGCACATATCTACAAAGCTTGATGCTGTTGACTATCAAGACTTCTGATCGCTTCAGATATTATTTGGGTCATAATTATCAACAGGAGATTGCGTGTTCAAACCGAGTGATGATAGAGTGAATGCATTTCTGGGTGTCTGCTATAATTTTAAGTCTAGTCCAGAATCACAAGCCAAAGAGACTGAAACAGGTAAAGAGATCACTATTGTAGTCTGAGATCAGTTCAGACTCCATCCTAGGAGCCTCCATCCCATTAGACTGAGCTGAATCCAGAGCATTACCACACAATCCAGGTGTAGTGTTAAATCTGTTAGCATTTATTATGTAAAGACTATTTATATTA
Organism: Tachysurus vachellii; assembly: GCF_030014155.1. NCBI lineage: Eukaryota > Metazoa > Chordata > Actinopteri > Siluriformes > Bagridae > Tachysurus > Tachysurus vachellii. The sequence goes on from NC_083485.1 coordinate 9,867,447, forward strand.
GTTGTCTCAAAAAATCTTTAAAATCCTATGTAAGTCGCAAATCAGTAAATTTGGACTCTGAACTGTGACTAGATGGAAATTTCGAAAAACTACATAAAATGTTCTTTCGGCTGCTACCTGTTGTCACAGCAGGTCCATATTTTCATTCTGGGGCAGGTTTTTACGTGATGCCCTGCATGACGCAACCCTAGAATTTTAATCCATGCTTGGGACCGGAATTGAGAGTTACCTCTTCAGTGGCTGGGTTGGCTCTCTGCCCAGGATTCGAACCCATGCTACAGCAATGAAAGCCCGAGATCCTGCCTCTGGACCACCATATATATATATGTAGTGTACAGGTTCTAGGAGAGCTTGGCCTTTCTGCCTCATTTTTATTGTGTTTCTGAAAGACTGCTTTCCTGATCCTGGTGATGGAGGGAGGCTTCACCCGTCTTAACCAGTCGACGCCTGTAAATCAAGACTGGCTGACTTTCAAAATCGATATTCACCCACTTTTTTTTTACACACATATCTTTGCTGTCAATGTAAGCCTAGCTATTAATGATGCCTGCTACCCTTCAATCCCTCACTCTTTCTTTCATTCACACACCCTCTCTCTCTTTCTCTTTCTCACTCTGAATCCATTTCATTGCCTGCATCCTTTTTCCCCCTGACACCATCGCTTTGTTTATCTTCCACAGCTCTGGCTAATGTTCTCTATCTCATTCAGCCTTTGACTGTTTTTTTCACTACCTTTCAGGGTTTGTTTTGTAATCCTTCATTCTGCTACACTCTCTCACTTTCTACAGTATATGGACCATTTACTGTTCCCTCAATATCTGTTTTTTTTTTTGCTTAATTTGCTTCGGTTTGGTTCAGAAAACACTCAGCTGCACTTAAAGAACGACTTCATTTCAAATCAATGCACAAGTTCAGCTGCAAAGGCTTTGCATTAGAGCCAGATTGATCCAGACTTCCTTTGTTTCACGGTCAGTCAGAAACAGAAACAAAAGTGAATGTGCCGTAAATGAGAAACAGAACGGCCGATAGTAATCATTTTTCTGCAGCACACAAGCCAGTGAGGGGGTTTTAGACATTTAGCCATTAATAAAATATTATTAAAATGCCACATAAAATATGGAATCGTTTATCCGGCATTGCTGAACGATACTAAGTGCCATGTTCTAAAGTCTGCGAACTATTATTTTAACAATAGGGTGATGATGATGAAGGATCGAGGACATGACAAGACATGTCTTTGGTTCGTACCGCAAAGTAATTGATCTTTCTTTCTCTTGTGCTGAGTAAAGATGTCTGGAAAGTTAGATACTCTTCAAGGTGGCACTGTGCTGCACTATAATATTGTGTCAATTTTTCACTGGTTTGCTGCCTGCTGAGTAATTCTTTAAGACACCTAGTGAAATTACAGTCTCTGTGGAGCAAAGCCGCTGAGCGAAGATGATCCTCCTTTACAGGTTCATACAGTAGATGTTTTGGATCAGGACATTGTCATCAGTTTCAATTCTCATCAAATGATTGAATGGATTATTATATGATATCAATCGATTGAGGTCTGTTAGGATTCTAGTGAAAGGAATAACACAGGCCTGTTGAACTGACTGCAAATTAACAAACTTCAGCCAGTGAATATACAGTAATTCATTCATTCGTTCATTCATCTTCAGAAAGTTTCATCTTCAGCTTCAAAAACTGGTCAGGATTATGGTGAATCCAGAGAATATTCTTGGAACACTAGGTGTGACATCGCTCCACCATGAGACATCATACAAACACAGATTCAGACACAACATTAGAACCTGGAGGAAACATTAGAACCTGCAGGAAACCATCATAGACATGAGAAGAACAGGAGACGATCTGCACAGAGAGTTTCCCGAGCTCATGATGGAACCAGTGATACTGGAGCTGTGAGGAGAAATTTGTGACATTTAAAGTATTTAATGTATAGTTAGTTTTCTTTTTTTTAAGCGGTTGAAAAGCCAAATAACTTTTGCACACTGTCAAAATGTTAGTTTAGCTTTGTGTTTTGGTGTTTAGCTTCTCCAGAATGTTTGCATGTAATGGCAAGGTCTGGCTAGCAAAAAGAGAATAAAACACTATAGATAATATTCCAACGATTTATTTATTTTATGATTATAATCCAGCTAGTTAAATATTACTCACATTAGACCATTTATTGCCTGTTATTTATTGGAAGAATTATTCCTGAACTTGCCAAAAGAAATGCCAAAGTTTATTCATTTTTAATTACAACAACGAGTCGTATACTTATCTTTATTGTGGGTTATTTCCAGTACATGTTAGGGCAGCTATAACCAGTCCTTCCTTCAGCAGTCTGACAATCTCTCTCTAGAAAATAAATAAACCTCAGAAAAGTTACTGACAAAACACTGACAGTGGACACCTTCTATACATGTTAACTAAACAGCTAACAGAAAGCTTCATATCAACCTTTATACATCTTAATTAAATTACAACCTTTTTGAATAATTGAGTTGTTACTACAGAAGCAGTACCGTATTCAAAGGTATATTATGTTACTATAAACCTGTGTTTATGAATAAAAGCTGGATTAATTGTCATAGCTGCTTTTATAAAAGATGCATCAACACATTCAACAGCAACATGCTAAAGTGTTATCAATCAGTATCGTGTTTATAAAATTGGAGTTCATGCAGAATCTGCAAAATTTTAATGTTGTCCTTTGGCTGCTCCCTGTTCAGGGTCACCACAACAGGATGCACTTCCTGAAGCAACCTTCCTATTTTATCCAGGACTGAGAAATTAAACCTGGGCCATGACAGCGAGGGACTACCTGAGACTGTAATTCAATAATTTTAACAATTGTATTTTGCAGCTACATGAGGTTGAGATCCATCTTTTCACACCGAGGACCACTGAGGGACTCATACAAGCACCCACTGATGCTCAAGAAGGCAATGTGATACATTAAGACCAAGGGGGGTGTAAACTTTTGAGCAGGGATGAACTAATAGTAAAACGAGTTGATTGTTAATATTTTTTATCGTTTGCAGTCATTTATCTGTAATATTTATAATACTACAAGGCTAATGACGTCTGTGCTAACACAAAACTAGGTATCATTAGCGTGACTATAAACATGCTTTAATGCTGTATAATATATCGTATAATATATCAATGAGTAGTATGACAATAATAAAAGAAGGTCCAAGGACTTCTCAGAGAATATGGGGAATACTACGAGCTACACTAGCAGTTTAATGTTCATGTTTGCTAGTGGCAATGAGATGATATACGGACTTGTATTGTTTATTGCTCAAAAGGTCTGGTGCAGTTTATAACAGGCAGGCTTTCAAAGACAACATGTTTCAGAGCATGATGATTGTGAACTGTTTGATTCCATTAAACAATTACCAGTGAACAAACACTGGCAATGATAAACATGTGACTCATCTTTCTGAATTCTAATTTCGGGCACATTTCAAGCTCACGTGTTTCACAGTTCAGCTCGTTGAGGGCTTGTGATGTTCCTGCACTGTATCAGACCTATCAGATCTAACTGTTATGACAGGTAGGTTTATGAATTTGCTGAATGAGAAGCAGAATTGCATTGAAATGTGATCTGTCTACAACGATCTATTGTCATATATTATTTTCTGTAGCAATATGGCTTGCTCTGTCTTTCTCATTTTGTCTCGCCATTTTCGGTTCTTGATTTTAGAATAAAGACGATGTGGTGCTCAATCAAAATGAAGGAGTCGGCTATGTGAGAGCTAATAGAGAGCCTCGCGCTCCAAGATGATTGGATCCCACGTTCTCCAGTCCCCCCTCCCTTCTCTCTCTCATGCCATTTTCTCTCTCTTTCATTTTCTCTCTTTCTCTCTCTCTCTCTCTCACACACACACACACACTCTTCTCATCTTCTATTCTTGTCAGGTAGACTAGCAGACAGCACTGTGGCATCACTTCGTACTATCCAGTGAAATTGCTGCGTCACAGATGCAGTTTGTTGAGAGAGAGAGAGAGAGAGAGAGAGAGAGAGAGAGAGAGAGAGAGAGAGAGAGCTTGTTTGTGTGCTTGATAGAATGAGTGTAAGAGACAGAAAAACTGCCTTTGTTCTAACACCCACTAAGCACATAGTCTATTTTGATTCTCCTCTAATCACTAACCATAGACCCCCCTCCCTCCAGCCCCCTGCCCTTTCTATCTTTCTTTCTTTCTCTCTCTCTTTCTCTCTCTGATTTGTCAGGTTCAGCTGCCGCGGACTGACGGCTGCTCTCACTCCAGATCTCCTTGAGTCAAAGTCAATGGCAGAAACGCAGCATGGAACCTTTAGAACAGATTCGAACAGATACAGAGGCATCAAGCCACATAGAGAATAAAAGACTCTTTGCAGTAAACAGAGAAATGATCAGAACTACAGTAAATTTCCAGACAAACATCTGTAAGTAGACCACATAATTGGCAGAACGAATGGTGAAAAGAGACAGGCAATCTTTTGTTGCATGATATATGAAAAAAAGAAAGAGACAGGGAGACAAACCTCCATTTGACCCCAGTACCCCATTTACAGAGAATCCAAATGGCACAATATACAAATAGGAGAATGCGCTATTATACTTTCAGAGAACCTGGCCTGATTTCCATAATGCAAAGTGAGAGAGAGACCTGAGGTGAAGGCAAATGTAGCCAGGATGCACTCAAGACAGAATGGAAACTCTGTGTCTGGATTCAGACAGGCAGACATTGTGTGCCAGTGAGGTAAAACAACACACACAGAGGCTTACATATGGAGAATCTCCATGTAGAGAAAGAGAATTTCCTTTTTGCAAGCATTTAAGGATTGTTTGGAAGCAGACACCATGGTCAATACATGTGATCAGTCCCAGTGCCAGTACCTTATTGTCCAAAATGTTATCTTCCTCTGCAAACTTTATGTACTGTGGTTAATTTTACTACATGCTCTCTTTCTCCCTTTGTATGTATGTATGTATGTATGTATGTATGTATATATGTATGTATGTATGTGTGTATGTATATGTATGTATGTATGTATGTATGTATGTATCCTCAGCGTTGCTTATATCCTGTTAAGATTAATATCCAGGAAGAAGAGGTTGTCGTTCAGTTTGCATTATTGCCCAAATATACTTCTGGACTCTGCCTGGATGAGGTTCAACAACTCAGAATCAGTTGATTAAATGCAAAGTGTGCAGGCATCGGAGCGTGATGATGTTTTGAGATGTTTATTAAGAACTATTGTGAAGGTGAAGTCATCATCAACAAAATCTAACAGAGAAGTAAATCCGACGAACGCTGTGAAGAAATCTCAGAGTCGTTCGAGACCTGCGGGATCCTTATTTGCTTGTCCCCGAAAAGTGATTTGAATGCAACCTGTGTGAAAGGAGAAGGCTGACTTGAGGCTTATCGCTGCACCTTGGCAATACATTTGCCTGTAAAGCAAATCTACCCAAAATACAGTGAAATGACTATGAGAATTTTTTTTTTTTGCTTGCTATTCTGGCTGTCTTATTGTTGAGACAATGCTAAGTGCGGGATCAAGCACAGAAAACTTGGACTCAGAAAAGGGTGACTTACACAGAGTAGAAGTTTTTATTGACCTGAATTGAAAGTAGGATAAATATAGTGTGTAAAGTGTGAGCAAGCACAATAGTTGGGGGGAGGAAAAAAAAGTCAAAGTAGGATAATGCATGCATTGGGGATGTCACAGAAATTCAAGGATACAGTGAATGTACTGCGAATGTACCTGGGGTAAAAACAGCTGATTTCATATAGAGGATGATCAAATTATATACTTGGTTGGTAATAAATGCTGGTCTGATCCACATGAAGTTTGTCATCCGTCATCATGAAGACTGTTATCTGCTGCACAGTTCCTGCAAAGATGATTTGCTGTATTGGTTTGCAAGAGTGATATAATTAGTGCTACATCTGCAGTAGTATTGTTCTTTTCCCATATTGAATGAACTTACCTCTTCATTAGGCCCTTTGTATATTATCCAGAGGTTCGAGAATTTTGGCTATTTATAGACTTTGCAGAGGATAAGAGGACAAACTGTGATGAAGAAGAAAACTAGAGCACCCTGTTCCTAATCCACTTTTTCCTCTCTACAGTGGGCAGCTATGCAGTTCCCTGATACCTGGCTCGTTCACTGCGGATGTTACAGAACTCATGTATGGTCTTATTAAAAATCATTTCATTCTTTAAAACATAGTGCCGCAGAGGAAAGCACATCTGGAACCCTGACAGTCAAGTCCTAAAGATGCATTCAAGAATTGCGGGTACAGTTATGGTAAATGTGATTAATCCTGTTTGCTTATCTACATATAGGTTACAACTTACAGACTGGTATAAAACTGGTATGAGTTATAAGACCGAATGTGAGTACATGGTAAATTGTCTTCTTGGTCTAACTGAAAGAACTGTACATGTACTAGTTACCTAGTGGCATCCGTGATGTGGCATCATAAAGACAATCCAGCTTTGATCCAGCACTCATGGTGTGTAAGGTGTGGCTACACCATGCCTGTTCTCAAATGCTGCTCTGGTGCATCGACGTCATGCTTCTGATTTTGTTCTGGTACATTCTGTCATTATGTACCTTTTACCTGGAATGCTAATTAAGGTGAACAACACTGAAAAGGCGAAGAACTAAAACAGTAAAAGTACATCATAATTTTGACCCGCTTATCAGACAAACTGCTTTATAGATAATGCTCCAGTACTGTCATCTAATAAAAAGGCATAATAGTTCTAATAATAACCATTGCAGTGCATTTGTTTGTTTTATTACAAAAAAGGTTAGATGTATTACTATTATTTCAGACAAGGCTATCGTCATCTGCTGCATATATACACTTGGTAACCTAAATGTAGCCTAGATTAAATAGAGCCTTGGTAAATACCTCTAAAATGATTTCATTCACATACTTGTGACTTAACATTCATTCATTCATTCATTCATCTTCTACCGCTTATCCGAACTACCTCGGGTCACGGGGAGCCTGTGTCTATCTCAGGCGTCATCGGGCATCAAGGCAGGATACACCCTGGACGGAGTGCCAACCCATCGCAGGGCACACACACACACTCTCATTCACTCACGCACTACGGACAATTTTCCAGAGATGCCAATCAACCTACCATGCATGTCTTTGGACCAGGGGAGGAAACTGGAGTACCCGGAGGAAACCCCCGAGGCATGGGGAGAACATGCAAACTCCACACACACAAGGCGGAGGCGGGAATCGAACCCCCAACCCTGGAGGTGTGAGGCGAACGTGCTAACCACTAAGCCACCATGCCCCCCGTGACTTAACATACGCACTTTATATTGGTCTTAGCCAGTCTTCGCTGTCTCACCTTCAATTGTTGACCAATTTTGGCCTCACTTCACTGCCTGTCGGTGTATTATAGGGTTCAGTTTAAAGTGCTTTTATGTGTTTTTAAATCTTTACATGGTTCTCGACATATCTTACTGAATATCCTACATTCCTGTCTGTTTGCTCAGGTCAGCTTAATAAAATGCTTCTGGACACCAAAAGGTCAAAGAGGAAGCTTAGAGGACGCCGAGCCTTCTCTGTTTCTGCTCCTAGGCTACGGAACAACTTGCCTCTGTACATCAGACAGGGAAAAAAAAAAACGGTTAAAAAACCCATTTCTATTCCCTGGATTTGAATTAATTCAGATTTATTACTGTTATTATTTTATTTGGTTACTATTTCATTTTATTATCTGTATGTTATGAGGTACAGCACTTTGTGTTCAGTTTTAAAAGTGCTTTATAAATCATTCATTCATTCATCTTCTACCGCTTATCTGAGCTACCTCGGGTCACGGGGAGCCTGTGCCTATCTCAGGCGTCATCGGGCATCAAGGCAGGATACACCCTGGACGGTGTGCCAACCCATCACAGGGCACACACACACACACACACTTTTCCAGAGATGCCAATCAACCTACCATGCATGTCTTTGGACCGGGGGAGGAAACCGGAGTACCCGGAGGAAACCCGGGTACGAAGGAAACCCCCGAGGCACGGGGAGAACATGCAAACTCCACACACACAAGGTGGAGGCGGGAATCGAACCCCGACCCTGGAGGTGTGAGGCGAACGTGCTAACCACTAAGCCACCATGCCCCCCGCTTTATAAATCAAGTATTATTTATTATTTATTTATTTAATTAATTATTAAGAACGATTGTTTTTTTATTTAATTTCATTTTATAGTGTAGCTTTTAGGTGTTTAATTCAACACTTTATGCACCTTTCATGATAAAAGATACACAGTGTACCACAGTACAGTTTAGTGCCCAGCTATTAGTTCAATTAAATTTCCAGTTCAGCTCGAAATATTAGTATTTTACTTTATTCTCCTTGAAATGTGAAAAAATAGGGTTTGTTTTTATTCTAAGGACGGTATAAAAATACTAAAGGGTGCAATGAAAACCCTAAGCCTGAATCCTAAAATCCTGTTTGTTTACAGCAGTGTTTGACGTAGATTACGGAACAATCTTAAATAGCGCACTATTGAACGCGCAGTGCACTACTACTAGGTCGTGTCACAGCAGCGTGTAGTGCACGTATGTAGGGAAACGTCAGCGTTTAGGACTCAGCCATTCAAGACGTGTTTAACGCAGTGAGCGCGCGAGAATCGTCATATCAACGACTTCCGATATCAGAAACACAAACAAAACACGACAGACGAATTGTGATGGGGAGAAGAAAAAAAAAAACGGAAGGAAACGCATTCAAATTCTTGTTTACATAAAGAAATATGTCTAAGAAATATGTCTAAGAAATATGTACATCATTCCGTGTGATAGTTATGATCATGAAGTCATTCAGCGCCAATAGGAACGTTCATACTACACCTACTGTATATGTGGAAAATAACACGTGCTTGTGTTGTATACTTATAGTACACTGTGTTATATATATATATATATATATATATATATATATATATATATATATATATATATATATATATATATATATAAATAAACACATACTAGTGTATATATATATATATATATATATATATATATATATATATATATATATATATATATATATATATTTGTGTTGTATACTTATAGTATATAATATAAAAAGTATATAAAAAGTGTGTTTATGAGAGACAGACAGAGAGAAAGAGGGGGGGAGTGAGACAGAGAGAGAGATACAGACAGACAGAGACACAGAGAGAGATACAGACAGACAGAGACACAGAGAGAGAGAGATACAGAGAGATAGACAGACAGAGACACAGAGAGAGAGAGATAGACAGACAGAGAGAGAGATACAGACAGACACACAGAGAGAGAGAGAGATACAGACAGAGACACACACAGAGAGAGAGAGATACAGACAGACAGAGACACACAAAGAGAGAGAGAGAGAGAGAGAGAGATACAGACAGAGACACACAGAGAGAGAGAGAGAGAGATACAGACAGACAGAGACACACACAGAGAGAGATACAGACAGAGACACACACACAGATAGATACAGACAGATAGAGAGAGAGAGAGAGAGAGAGAGAGAGAGAGAGAGAATCCGGTACTGAAACACACCTTCCTACTATAAGTGAAGAGCTGAAGCTCGAAGCGACGAAGGAAAGAGGAGGAGAGAGGAGGAGGAGAGTGGAGGAAGAGGAGGAGAGAGGAGGACGGTTTGAAAGCGAACAGCTTGCAGAAGGGGCAGGTGGAAGTGAACGTGAACCCACCTCCGCTTGGCGGTCTACAGAACGGACCTCGGTGGAAAACCGGTTTTAACCTCAATTGAGAATTAATTTATAAACAAAACAACACAAACTACATGAATCTCGGCTGTCCGTAGGAAGTCGCCCCCCTGCAGCAAGACAAATGGAAGACGCTCACACTAAATCCGCGTCCGAAGTTTTAAAGCACTTCGACGTGAACGAAAACACCGGACTGACGACGGAACAAGTCAAAGCCAATTTCGAGAAATATGGACCGAACGGTGAGTTTTTTACCTGTCGCGTGCGCGCGCGCGTGCGTGCCTGCGTTTTCCCCGAACATTTATCCCATATACGTCCTTTTAACTTAGTGAGAAAAATGCAAAAAAAAAAAAAAAATGTTAAGCAATTCATTTGAAATATTCTGTTGCGAAAAATGTTGGTGTTTTATTATACAGGAAGTTTGTTCGCTCGTGCAGTGCTGTGCAGGTTATGGAGTTAGTTTACTGTCAAAACAAATAGAATTTAAACTGTAAATGTAAATCAAAATTCTCTAATTTGGCTTTTGCAAATTATTTCCACACATTCCACAAACTCTCGTGTTATGTTTATACAAAGTACAATTTTACCTGTATTTCATACCTTTGTTTATTTTTTTTAAGAATTATTTAAGTTTTCTTTCTTTATATATTTTTAGCATTATAACTTTTAGCATAAGCCACGCCCCTTTGTCCCTGACAGCCATTTGCATCATTTGCAAATTTATTTATTTGCATCTCAGCTCAAGTGGAACTGCATATAGTTTAAGCTTAGGTTAATTCCTGCACATTATGCTGTGTTTTTTTAAAATATATATTAATGTATATTATATAAATATATATATATATATATGTTTTATTGTGTATATGTATATATATATATATATATATATATATTATTTTATATATATATATATATATATATATATATGTATATATATATATATATATATATAATCACATTCAGTTACGCCCAATAAAAATAGTTTTGGTAGTTTGTTTCTGTTGCCTTTAGGGTTTATTTTATTTTTTCAAATTTATTCTACTTTTTTCCTTCTGGTTTACCCGGTTTCCTCCCACCTCCCAAAACATAGCAGTAGGTAAATAAATTAGCTAGTATAAAGTTTGTGTATGGTCCTGTGTGAAGGACTGGCAACCCATTCGCACTGTGCAACCTGCCTCCTGCCTAGTTTTCCCTGCACGAGGGTCCTACAGACCTGCTGTGACCTTGAGACCAGAATAAAGCGATTACTAAAGATGAATGAACGAAGAGAACATCATGCTTTTGTGTGAAGACTTTTACAACAATGTCCTAGTTTCTGCTCGTTCACCCGAGTAACACCTACGTCGCACGATTGCTAATACGTGTACTGATAAATATTCTATCTGAAAAGGAATTGTTGTGATCTACATGATAATTGATAGCTAGTGTAGCTTATTAATCTTTTATTAGCTGTACGACTCCATGTGCAAGCTACACTGAACTAGACCGTCGTCGAAGCCTGTTTAAATTAGACCTTTTGTAGGATGTAAATGTCACACAATTCTCTCTCAAGATATCTGACAGGATGGTGTGTATATAAAAAAATAATAGTTTGCTTTAGTCTGAGCTGTAGCCAACTTCTGTGTTTCTGGAGTGTGTGCTAACGACTTCATTCATCTGACTGTCACCGAGGCGGCAGGCAGGACTGAGATCAGCGTTTACAGCACTATTCGTCGAATCTGCTTCATTTCTGATGTAGACAAGATCTTGCTCTGGCTTTGTAGATTACATGTAGATGTCTTTTTAAAATCAGCCAGAGGGAGGAAGTAATAACGTGCGTTGGTTGGACAGTAAGGCTAGTGGTTTGCCTGTTTTACAATGAATAGGTGATCTAAACCAGCATAAAAACGGCGTCTGATTCACTGGAAAGTGTCACGTTGCAACATTAATGCATGAGTATTGCATAAATGCTCAGAAGTTTTAAGACAAAACCGTAACCGCTCCATGCGAGACGCTGAAGCACACAAGCGACCATAGAGAAGGAGAAGACCTCCAGCGACAGATCGAACCACAGACCCAACGCAGACGCGTTTAAGCGATAAAGGGTCTGGAATACGCACCTGCGACCAGTGCCGCAGGCGTAAAACTTGAGCAACCTGTTTTCCACTTCCTCAAGAGAGACATAGAGACATGCTGCAGAGAAACAGTTTGTTTCAGGTTACTTGTTTCAGGCCCTGGTGCACACGCTGTTACTGAGAGTTAGCACAGTTAGCCAGCACTGTTCACTTTCACATCTGCTCTTTAAAAGCAGCTGTTGTCAACTTGCACTCGGGTGAAGCAATCCTTTGCTTGTTTACTTGTTACAAGGTCATTTTTGAACGGCTTTCCCGTCCACCGTACGGCTGCCTGCCTCGTTTCAGCTTCACTGTTAAAATCTGCATGTCATAACACAGTCCTATGGGATTGGTATGTTAGAGTAGAGTCAGAAATATTCCATTTAAAGCGTGACCCTCATCGAACAGTCGCCAAGAGGAGGACAGGATTTATGTCCTGATTTATGTCCTCATGCTCACTTGGAAGATCTCTGTTTTCTGATCACACCGATCGATGACACAAGCAGAACAGGGTTGTCGTGTACTCTGAGATATGAGATTTGTTTTTAAGATTTAAGCACGGGTTTGATTAGAATCTGAGCAGTAGTAAAGGCTCAGGCAGCTAGTCCTGCATGAGGAGGGTGGAAAATAGTGTCAGAGCTTCAAGAGAGCGCGAGTTCGAGCGAGTACAGCTGCGGATGTGATCGTGCAACCAGAAATAAAGCGTTATGAGGACCGTGAGTGGTGTTTTGTGGTGTTTGAAGGGTGAGATGGTGAGAAAGTGAGGTGGAGGAATAGAAACTGAGGCTCAAAGTCGTCTGGGTTTTGTGATGGTCTCACTGTTCTCGAAGTAGCTGTCACTACTAATTAACACTACTGAGTGAACACACCGGACTTGGAAGAATCTCACCTGTCATCAGTGCTGCTATTTGTCCTGCTTGTCAGGGTAACAGGTTCAGCTAAGGTCGAGTGTGAAAGAATGCCAGCGTTCTTTCTAACTAGCTCGGACCGCGTGGACGAGAGCGGCTACATACTTTTTTGCTCGAGCATCTCGCCGGCCATTCAAGCTCTGATGACTTTGTGGAAAAAAAACGACATCTCGTAGCTGATAGCGTCGCTTTCGCTCTGAGCTGTCAACTTCCTGCCCACAGGGAATACCCTCAGCTCTGAGCTCTCTCAAGAAACCACCGCCTAAGTTTGCTCACTTTATAACTAGAGCCTAACAACTTTACTTCTTCAATGAAGCGTTTTTTTTCTCCCCTCCACTACACTTACTGTACGAGGTGTATCGTCCCACCTCGCCATGTTGATTGTGAATGATAAAAAGTTAATAGACAGATGGTACCACATGGACATGACTTTTTGATTAACTGTGTTACTTTGTGTTTAAGCAAATAGCCTATTAGCGGTAGTTTATTAGGTATTTTTTTCTTAGAGGTGTTTTTGGCTGATTGCTGTTGTCAGGACTTGTTTATATGCATGCGGGTTGAATTCCTGAGTTCTCGTGTGTGTGTGTGTGTGTGTGTGTGTGTGTGTGTGTGTGTGGAAAGCAGTTCTGCCCCAATACTCTTTAGTGATTACTCTTTAACAACCTGACACATCATTAAAAGCACTGTTTTGTTTACCGTCTAATAAATGTTTTTTTTCTCTTCATGTTGGCATCCATCAGTCTGTTTATCTCCTGGTTTTGCCAACCTGATAGACACAAAGTGAAAAATTCACATCTTTTGGTTCTCTCATTGTGTGTGTGCCCTGCGATGGGTTGGCACTCCGTCCAGGGTGTATCCTGCCTTGATGCCCGATGACGCCTGAGATAGGCACAGGCTCCCCGTGACCCGAGGTAGTTCGGATAAGCGGTAGAGAGTGAGTGAGTGAGTGAGTGAGTGAGTGAGTGAGTGAGTGAGTGAGTGAGTGAGTGAGTGAGTGAGTGAGTGAGTGAGTGAGTGAGTGAGTGAGTGAGTGAGTGAGTGAGTGAGTGAGTGAGTGAGTGAGTGAGTGAGTGGTTCTCTCATGCATTTCTCTCCATTTCTAAACAAAGTTAACATAAAAAAAACATTTGAATAAAACAAACAAATAAAAAAAAATTAATCTTTACCTTTTATCTTTACAGGATTTTCTCTCTGTGTGATTGGTATTCTGTTCGTAAGCAGCCGTTTATCGACCATGGCTTTGTAACACTAAGTTTATTCACCGCTTCCTAGTTTCTCTGGAACTTTTTATTCCTTCACTAATTACCGATCTCTGTGCAAACCCCCTGCCTTCACTTTACCTCCTCACTTCTGTGGGCTAGGTCTAAGGCCTGAGCCCTGAGATGTTTATTGTCCCTTTAATTCTGCTTTTCTTTGGATTCCGTGGATCGAGACCGGTTCCAGATCAAAGCATCATATGGGACGAACTCGAAGCTCAAAGCTTGTCGCACAACAACATGGTAAATAGTACGGTGACGATATGTAAAGGCGATGCCGAGATGCGTCCTCGCTTCCTGCTTGGTCACTTCATCATCCAATTTGTTTGTACGCCTCGCATCAGATTTCCAAAGATACTGTAGAGAGGTTTGTTTTGTAAAGTCCAACCGTGGGCGCTGGCTATCGACTTTTTTGTAGAAGAATAAGAAGAAGCAGGATGTCCACCGAATCCATCCATTCTTCTATGTTTTCTTTAAAAAAAAACATTCAAAATGGTGAAAATTGACCACGTAGTTTATATTTGGCGGAGGAATCGTTTCTGCATTGTTGCATCGCAGTTCTTATAGCGCAGGAATCTTTTGACTTCACCTGTTGGCGGCGCTAGAGGGTACGAGTAGCGTACGCCGTCGTCGCCGTATAAGTAGTTGAGACTGTCCAACATGTCCATACCAGTTTTCAATAAACTAAAGCAGAGCTCTAAGATTCTGACAAGTGTTTGTTTACGTTTACATGTTTACATACAGTACATTTCATTAGGGTTCCTGTTCCTTAAACACACTAGTCGGAATTGCACCACGTCGAGCCATGTGTGTGTGTGTTGTCTCGAGTCCAATTTCTGTTTCATCTGCAAAAAGAAGAAAAAAAACGTTTGTCGTCGTCTCGAGCATCGACTGCATGCCTGACCGGAGCTGTGATCCTGTTCCCCCCGTGTTATGCCACATCCCTCCTGCTTTCTCTGCTTCTCTTAGCTAAGCAAAGCTTGAAAAAAGGCCCAAGTTTTATGCTGCCTCACATTTTTACACCTCTGTTTACGCGCTTCTGAGGCCCACAGTGTGAGGCGACTGTTAGAGGAAGCAGAAGTTCTTCTCCTCGAGTGCAGATGTGTTTTACAGCCAGTGTGTCAATGATGATTGTGTAAATTCTGCATCTGGGCCATGACTCCTCTGATTTTGAAAGAATTCTGATGGACTATACTGCAGATCTGCTCCTAAGCACCATCGGTCTTTATTAACGGTGCCTCTCCACAGCGGCACGCTTTAGACAACGTGTGTGTAGCTGCTGCTCGGCGATAAGGAGTTGTAGAAAAGGAAGTCGGAAGTTGTGCACAGGCTTGTGGTGTGTTAGGATGCCTTTGCTGTTGCAGCTTATTTCAAGTCAGGCTCTTTATTAAACTAGCGAGACAATGCATCATGCATTCTGTCTATTCTGCTTCACAAAGCTTGCAGAGGAACTGGCTGTGTTTACAAGATTATATTTGGCTTTTTCTCTTTTGTCCATTTTTTTTTCTCTCCTCCTTGTTTAATTTAGACGTGCATGTGTGCTAACTTGTCACTCATTTCTGCTTCTCACCTCCCACCTTGGCATTCATCAACACCTCCCCCGACAGACTGTTAACTTACTCTGCGTGTGTCTCTGCGGCCGACGAAGAGAGAGAGAGAGAGAGAGAGAGAGAGAGAGAGAGAGAGAGAGTGTGATGCCTCGCACTTTCATAGCAGAAGAACTTGTGTGTAATGGAGTGTGATGCAGCAGAAGTAATGTGTTGCGATACTGGAAGCTGTTTTTTGAGATACTTGATATGTATCACTGGGTTTATTTAACACGGCCTACATAAATCCTGTTTTCCTACAGAGATATTTAAACGTACATAGTATGCGAAAAGGAGGAGGATGAGGAGGAGGAGTCAAAAATTTCTGAATCATTTGGTTAGTAAACGTGTTTGCGTACGATTTCATAGGACAAACCAAACAAATGTACAGGGTGCCATTACTTTTGTCTCGGTCATGTGGTTAGTCTTATTATACGAGTTTGCGTTAATAAGACACGGCCATGAAGTTATTTCAACACGGTGGTATAATCAGCCTATAAAAGTGTTCCCTGTCATCCCCAGATACGTATATGCTTTGAGTAGGAATTGAATAAACACCTTATTTATTTCCCTCACTCATGTAAAAGTACACAAACACAGGAGCGCTTGTGGGATACCAGGAAATTCGATTTTTTTTCCCGAGCTAGATTTTTGTGTGTACCGCGTTTGTGTAAGCAGCGTCTCCCGATTCATTCTCTTCGTATCTGTCATCGAATTTCACATCTCCGATGGCTTATCGCGTCTCTTTGTTTCTTTGTCTTTCCACCATTTTATCCACGTTACCTTGCTACAGTAGCTCGGCTTTCTGCCAGAGACTACACACACGTCTCTGTGCATGCCTGCGTGTGTATGTGGGATCCTGGAGCCAGGTCCAGGCTTGTCTGAGAGCAGAGGAACAGGTGATTCCTGGTACACACAAACAGCTTCTACAGAAAACACGTCATGGCACAATTTCCTGCATCCAAAACTTGTTATGAATAACTTACTTTTCCGATCAGAACTCGTAAGACGACAAAGCGAGGCCCGGGAACACGCCTTGACTTTTCCCGTCTCCGTGAGATCTGGTTTCTAAGAAACGCCTCTAATGCTGTACTACATCCTGCTTTCTTTGAGAAGGCATGTTTACACTGCAACCTGAACTTTTCTACACGGTACAACTTACCTGTCACATAAAAGCACGGCAAGCTCCCTGCTCGCTCACTTCATGTCGGAATGGAGCTGTCGAGGGCCGACAGGTGACGACGTCGAAGTGCTTCTCGTTGTGATTTACGGCCGTACTTCTCCCACCCACGATTTAGTGAAGACGCTGTCTGTGCGAATGAGAGGCTGCTTTATCTTTAGCACAGACCTGCAGTAACACTGAGCTCAATCCCAACCCCTTTCTCTCTGGGTTGAGTACTGATCGACATGCATAGGATCAAAATTCTATACATTTTATTATTGTTATTATTATTGTTATTATTAAATCAAATTTAAAGCATTACGCATTCGGCAACTCTAAGTTCCGCCTTTCTCCATCTGTCAACTTCACTGAAGAGAGGTCAGAATTCAGTGGTTTTCATACTGCACTGGAGACATGATCATCACACCTAATGAAATTAATAATAAAAAAAAAACCTTGAACTCCTAAAAACATAAAAACACAAGCGATTTGACAAAACACTGCTATGGCAAAAAATTTGGAATCATAACAAGAAATTAGGGGCAGTGGTGGTTCAACTGGTTAAGGCTCTGGGTTGTTGATAGAAGGATCGGGGTTCAAGGCACAGCACAGCCAAACTGCCACTGCTGGGCCCTTGAGCAAGGCCCTCAACCAACCCTCCCTGCTCCAGGGGCGCTGTATCATAGCTGCCCCTGCACTCTGACCCACCCTCCTCAGTTGGGATATGTGAAGAAAAGAATTCCACTGTGCTGTAATGTATATGTGGTGATAATAAAGGCTTCTATGCACGTTCTATTCTATTAATTCAGGACCTCCTGAAGATAAACCCGAACCGGAAAGGGGAAATGAACGGCTCATCGCTAATCCTCAACGCCGATTGGCTGCAACCTTTGTCAGTCTCAGATCCTGCTTTTTCTGAGAAGTCGTTGCGTTTTCTGATTTTAAGTTCCCTGGTTTTGGTTCTACTATTCAAAAAGCTTTCACATCAATACCATCCCATGCTTAGCGGATTTCTCCATGTTGGAAAAGCAACATCAAGATTTAAACCGTGTCCCAAATGACTGACGTATGCACTGTTCCGTGCCACTGTATGTAGTGAAGATATAGCAAAGATAAGCAGTTTCACAGTTATATTGAACTAATCGAGGAAACCTCTCATAGTAATAAAGTCCATTGTAGATTCTGCAGTTATATATAGTAATATGGTTTGGTTAATGATTAGGATTAGACACACTGAGTAAGATATAAGGAACTGCCCTCTTGTGCCATCATGTGTTTGTGTAAGAGAGTGTGTCCGTCCTCTTGTCTTCAGGAAGGTCGCTTGCTGGCCACATGGCCGAGGTTAGCGAGCACAAAGCAGTCACCGTATAACAAACCGCGTTATCCTTTCTGCCTTAACTTTATTAGCCTTGCACAGTAGCGCCCCGGTTGAGAGCAAACCAAAATTCTAACTCGACAGAATACAGTGTACAAGACCTCCCGAGTCAGTGTACAAGACCTCTTTATTGTCATTTCAACCATATATAGCTGAAACAGTACATGGTGAAACGAGACAAGGTTTCTCCAGGACCATGGCGCTACATAGAACAACACACAGCTAAGGACTTTAGTAAGTTAGTCCTAGCCACATAAAGTGCATCTGTGCAACCAGACCGTGCAAACAAATAATACAAAACACTACAAGACAATACACAAAAGCAGTGCCGACTAAAAAAAATACGGGAATGAACACACGCAGAAGTCACGTGAGGTATTGTGATGAGTTGAGCAAAACAGCATGTATACAGTTTGATTTTGGAGGTGCTGTAGAAATGGATGTATATTGGAGTGTGTATTTGGTGCAGATCAGTGCAGTCCACACAGATGAATGCGTGTGTGTGTGCATGTGTGGGTGTGTTGTGCTTGGTACAGTTCAGTTTAGTTATTGAGAAGTCTGATGGCTTGTGGAAAGATACACAGTTCCAAAGTTACACAGTTCTGGTCGTGAGGAACCGAAAGCTTTGATAGCTTTTTCCAGACGGTAGGAGGGCGAAGAGTGTAGTATGTGTGGGTTCATGCTAAATGCTGTTAGCTTTGCGAATGCAGCGTGTGGTGTAATTGTCCGTGAGAGATGGGAGAGAGACTCCGAGATGGTGCAATTCCCAAACCAGTCTGTGATGCAGCTGCTCAGGATGTCTTCAATGGTCCATCTATAGAACGTAGGCAGTATGGTGGGGGAGGGAGATGGGCTTTCCTCAGCCTTTGCAGGAAGTAGAGATGCTCTCTTGGTGATGGAGCTGGTGTTGAGTGACCAGGTGAAGTTCCCTCGCCAGATGAACACCGAGGAATTTGCTGCACTTGACAATCTTTGCGGAGGATCTGTCGATGTTTTGGTTGTACACCAGGCAGCTATCTGTTGCACCTCCTTTCTGTATGCTGTCGTCGTTCTTGCTGATGAGACCCACCGTGAGTTAGCAGAGTGAACAGCTCTGGGCTGAGCACGTAGCCCTGAGGGGCCCCAGTGCTCAGTGTGGTGGTGCTAGAGATGTTCCCGGTCTGGACTGACTAAAGTCCAGGATCCAGTTGCAGAGGGAGGTGTTCAGTCCCAGCAGGCTCAGCTTCTCAATCAGGTGCTGAGGGATGATTGTGTTGAATACTGAACTGAAGTCTATGAACAGCATTTGTACGTAAGTGTCATTAGTGTCCAGGCGAGTGAGGGCCAGATGAAGGGTCGTTCAGTGCAGGGGGTCTAGTGAGGGTTGTAGCTGGCTCTTGATTTGCAGTAAAATGGTGAAATTACTAATGAACCCCTTGACCAGCTTTCTGTCTCTTCTTGCTTACTTCATAACTTGCCCAGTCACGATTTATGCCATAATGAGGCAGGCTTTATGGTTATGGGGAAGTAGGCACATCCATTCATCCAGTCAGTCAATCCACCGTCCAGTCGATGAATCAACACATTTATCAACCTTTTACACATTTTACAAGGGAACATGTCGGATCATTTGACAGCAGAGGACAGAGTACATAAGTCACCACTCAGAAATTCACACACACTTTATTCTTTCCTGTCATAAATGCGGCACACGTGCTGCTCAGTATATAAATACGTAACGACTGACAGTGGCATAGGTGTTTTTAACTCACCAATGTTAACCTGAAAGCCCCGCCCTCTGCCTCGCCTCGTGTTGCCTCGTCTCGTTTTTCTTGACGTCATTTTAAGGTAAGTGGAGATTGTATAGTTCGTTAACGTGAACTATATGTTATGTTTGACTCAGCTGACATTAGACAATTATAGACATGTGTTAAGTATTAGTAATTTTAGCCTAAAAAAGCACGACCTTAAACATACAAACCTTACACTGTACAAATAGATTTAATGGTAATGACGATTAATGGTGTGGGGGTGGGGGTGCGGGTGCCAGTAGACTAACCTTTTCTAGTGTCTACATCTCAACCAAAACAGTCGAGTGGCAGCTTTTTCCCTCTTAAACCCTGCATAAACCTCTGGTTCTTTCTTCTCTTCCAGTGTCTAACTTCTATCCTTCCTTCACTTTGTATCTTAGACAGAACTAGATTCGAAATGTCCACAGAATCCATCCATTCTTCTACGTTTTCTGTTGAACCTCTTGACACTCTGCCGAGTGATCGTCTCCAGCGAGAGAGCTTATTCATGATGACTTCATTTTACTCTGTGGATGATATGAGTACAGTCTTATTGTTGTCCTACGTAAGACCTTCGTTTGTGATCCATTCCTCCGGCACATAGTAACATAAACACGGCCGCTATCGTACCAAAGGTTCAGATGTTTTATTTCCATAAGAATACCTCACCTCCGTTGTTCGTTGTTCGTCTGAATTTGATTTTTGGACCATGTGCAGGAAAAAGTGATAGTGATTTGCTCCTCTACACGAACCTCTTGATTTTATGTTCATGGAATGATCCAGAAGCTAAACTTGGCTGGTCTGTGTTCACACCTTTCAAACACCTTCTAGGCATCAGAGATTTTTTTTAAAGATGTTTGCTAAGAAACCAAAAATCAGCTATTCTGTATCGTCACACGTCAAGATCTTATCACGCAGCATGCGGCGGAATAGGATCGGTACTCAGGCGTTCCTGCCGTTTCTTAAGCTCTCGCTTTCCGCCTCACGTTAGCAAAACATGACTCTTACGGCTGTTTCCAGTGCACTTCGTGTTATTTTAAGGTCCCGAGGGAGATATTTTAGCTCTTGCCATCTGGCCCTTGTGGCCGAGCACGCACTTAGATGTAATGTATTTAGCTGTATGCCGTCAGCTGCAATTATTCGGTACTAAAATGATGCAATGTACAGTACATGATCTACAAACCGCCGCTGTATACGAAGCTTGAACAGCTCAGACACACATGAACGGTTTGTAGTCGTGTTATGTAACTTTTATTTCAGTCGAGCGAGCAAAGCTAGCCAGTAGAGGCCAGCGGAAGCGTCCGCCAGCCCGGGTGCTATGGCGACTGTTTTTGAGAACTTCACATATTTCTGATTCAAACAATGCCTTGTGCGGTCTTCAGTGGGGGTTCGTTGGAGAGTTGTGACTGTACGTTGTGCTTCGGCGTAGGAGGAAGGGTATGATGGCGATAGATGTGGGACGACACGATGTCTGAACTCTTAAAGTGGGATGCTAGTTTTTTGTGTTATTAGTTTTTTTTTTTATTATTATTATTGTTTGGATTTTGGAACCCAGCAGGTTTCCTCCCGCTTCCTTCGACACATGCGTTCTGAGCTCTGTGTTGTTGGCAACCGTTTCCAGGAAGTGTTTCCCCCCTTGCCTCTGCCTGGTGGTGTGTAAACAGGCTGGCACTTGTTTTCATGAGCGAGAGGGCGGGAGCAAGTGTGTGTGTGTGTGTGTGTGTGTGTGTGTGCACTGGCTGGCTGAAGTTAGTATGTTGGAATGTGCCTGGGCAGATCGAGGCCCAGATGACATGGAGGGAATCCTTGGCACAGGAAGGCTGGGAAACCCCACTCAACCCTCCTTTCTCCCTCTCTGTTTTTCCCCCGTCTCTTTTTCACCAAGGCTTTCTTTGTCTCTTGGCACTCTTTCTTTGTCTCTTGGCCTGTTTCCGAAGCTAGTCTGTCTCCCATTAAAGCCATTAAGAGCATGCTTTTAACTTTTGCTGTGTGGTGGTAACTGATAGAGGAAACTTGCGTTGGAAAAAGAAGCAGCATTGCCAGGGTGTTACAGTAACAGGACACACACAGGATTTGACCTTGCGTGCATGTGAAGACGCACACATGCACCTGGACAACGGGACGGATGGAGACATTTCTCCCCTTTACCCAGCCGTCAGGTTTTTCCACACGTCTCGGAGAGCGGCGGTGTTAGCCGTACAGCTACTTTCCACAGGGCAGTTACATAATCGTAAACGTGAGGCTGCCAAACACAACGATCAATTTTCACTTGCAAACTTTGTTGACAAATGTTCAGACTCCATTCATTCAACAGGCTCAGGAGCTGCCAAGAAATCGTTTATTTTTATTAGCACGTAACACCAGGAGACGTCTCAGGTTTATCCGAGCATGCGTAGTCCATCCTTGGAGTTCACACACCTCCATTCAGTCGTCTCCCGTCTCTCGGATGAAAAGGTGCCTCTTCTCTGTTGTTCAAAGCCGAGCTCTCGGCTCTCGCTCTTTCATGCTGCGCGACTCTCCTGCAGTTCATTCACCCTCCCTGTCTGTCAGTGCCAGACAATTTCGCCGACCCAACCAAATCAAAGAGGGATAAATGCGTTGAAAGTAAAACCTCATTATAGCCAGTTCGCCCCTCATCCGTCATGGTTTTTCCATTTTCCATGTTCTCAAGGCGCTGTTTGATCCTCGGCCCACTGGTGCAGGTTTGCTTGTCTGTTTTGGTTTCCACTGCACGTGTCCTTCAGCTTGGCGGCCACACCATTGTTTGCACATGAATGTGTTGGGTTTCTGGCATGAAACCTTAAAAAAAAAGTTTTGTATTTATTTATTTTTATCAGTCGAGTCGAGAGCCTGACTGATTAAAAAGAAAAGCCTTCGCTTTTATCAGCGCACAATTGATGAGGTTTTCCATTTGGATAACAGCAAGGAAACACCATCAGTTTCTGTTTAATTATAAGCACAGATAAACTGGAGCAGAGTGCATATACACACACACACACACACACACACACACACACAGTCATATCCACACACACTCACAGATAAATATCCACACACACACACACAGAGCAACATTTACACACGCAAACATACACACAGAGCCACATCCGCACACACAAATACACATACACACAGCAACATTTACACACAGCAACATTTACACACACACACACAGCAACATTTACATACACACACAAAGCAACATTTACATACACACACACACGCACGCACACACAGAGCCACATCCACATGCCCACACACACGCTCAAAGAATGTAGTGACGCTGTGTATTTTTATTCTTTATCTTTAGGCTCATTGACGAGGATTTTTCCTTGATTTGGTTGTATTTTTATTTATTTTTTATTTTTTTTACTCCAGTTTGTGTTTGGTTCTTATTGTCGGTGTTTGACAGATCCTGTTGTCTTGTCACAGCGCTAGCAGTAATTGTTGTTAGGCCAGCTGTAGTGAGCTACACTGACTGACAGAGTTTCACACATGAAAGCACACACACACACACACACACACACATGCACGTCGCCACTCTAATGAATGCACAACTAGTAATACTGTGACATGTCAGTAGACGTAGTCAGGAGTGCTTAACAGAGCCGAAGCTTTAAGGACACAAGATTGTAGCATGGATCATAGAGACAAAGTAAAGCCTTTTCTCTGATTTATCACAAAACCCTAGATTTCTTAAACCCCATCAGGACAGGATTACGTTTCCTTATTATACCTGTATTATATTGTATTATACCTGTTGGATGAGCGAGCTTGCACTGGGTCGGTTTTGCTACAAACCAATACGAGTCGCACAAACACACACACTTAGCTTTGGTAGCGATTGCAGGTTTGACAAACGTGTGCCAGATCATTGAACATTACATTCATATAACACGCTAGACTGATGCTCATAACACATGTAAATGGCATTTACGCAAACATCATACTTTAAGAAGTGTAATTATATATTTATTTAGATATTTCTTACTCACACCATCGTCCGGTCTCCTTCCAATACCACGAGTTGTTTTGTTTTTGTCATATAATAAGCTCCACGGTTTTCCTTTAGATTTCGGAGCGTCGCTGTAGGGATTACCGAGGTCAGGCACTGGTTTCTGGACACTCGAGTTCTTCTACTCCGACCTTAGTGAACCATGTTTTAATGGAGCTGGCTTTGTGCACACGTCTCTTGCCGTGCACGAACAGGTTTGGCCTTCTTATGCCCCCTTTTACACCAGAAAGACCCGGGTACTGGTTCAGAGCTAGTGCTGGTGCTGGTTCGGAGTTGGTTCCACTGGCGAGCCTTCTAAGAACCGGTTTGCCTTTCCATGAGATAGAGAGAGATGGGCATCACAGAGCCAAGTCTTTCCATGGGCATCACAGAGCCAAGTCTTATGTCACTGTATACAATGTTATACAGCAACGTTAGCGCAGCAGCAAACAAACACAACATCAACAATGGCGGATGTTGCTTTACTCTTAATGCTCATGGCTTTGCGAACCTACACAGGCATCCAAACGTGAATCCTGATTTAAAATCATTTAAAAACGACGCTAAAAACGTTCTCTTTTGTCTTGTTGGTCACAGTAACCCCACCCACAGCCCCTGACACAAGCGGTTCTTAAGTCTAGACCAGCAACGTTTTGTTGCTACTTAAGAACCACTCTTCCTGGTTCAGATCCAGTGGTTTAGTTGTCGAAAAAGAATGAACTGATTTTAAATTAGGCTCTGGCTCTGAACCAGCACTCAAACTGCCTCGGTGGAAAAGGGGCATTAGTTCCGCTGAAGGGAAATCCTACCGCTAAAACATCCCCAGGCTTCTTAGACAACTGTGTGCTCCCAGCTTTATGGCAAGAGCTTTAGAGAAGGCTCAACAATGGTACAATGGTCAGGAGTCCACATACTTTTGGTCATATAGTGGATAAATATGGATAACTGTGAAAATAAACATGATGAACTATGCAAGATTCATCCATGCGTACATGCTAACCGCTAATCCTCCATGTAAGACCTCCAGTGTGCAAGATATAATATGATATAGATATCTGTGCACGACCGACTACCTCGAGCATTTCTCAGTGGAGTTTCAAAACTGTTGGTGAAATGAATGAATGCATCCTTTTCAGTTACGTTGAAAATGTCTGGGGTCCTATATATATATATATATATATATATATATATATATATATATATATATATATATATATATATATATATACACTCACCGGCCACTTTATTAGGTACACCTTACTAGTACCGGTGTGGTCTTCTGCTGCTGTAGCCCATCCGCTTCAAGGTTCGATGTGTTGTGCGTTCAGAGGTGCTCTTCTCCATACCTCGGTTGTAACGAGTGGTTATTTGAGTTACTGTTGTCTTTCTATCAGCTCGAACCAGTCTGGTCATTCTCCTCTGACCTCTGGCATCAACAAGGCATTTGCGCCCACAGAACTGCCCTCACTGGATATTTTCTCTTTTTCAGACCATTCTCTGTAAACCCTAGAGATGGTTGTGTGTGAAAATCCCAGTAGATCAGCAGTTTCTGAAATACTCAGACCAGCCCGTCTGGCACCAACAACCATGCCACTTAAATCACCTTTC
Source organism: Tachysurus vachellii (assembly GCF_030014155.1). Lineage (NCBI taxonomy): Eukaryota > Metazoa > Chordata > Actinopteri > Siluriformes > Bagridae > Tachysurus > Tachysurus vachellii. The sequence continues at coordinate 9,892,948 of NC_083485.1, forward strand.
TTCCCCATTCTGACACTCGTTTTTAACTGCAGCAGATCGTCTTGACCATGTCTACATGCCTAAATGCATTGAGTTGCTGCATGTGACTGGCTGATTAGAAATTTGCGTTAACGAGCAGTTGGTGTACCTAATAAAGTGGCCGGTGAGTGTGTGTGTGTGTGTGTGTATATACATATACATATTTTTTTTGTTACTCTTTGTTATTATGTGTA